>NC_142651.1:37487755-37640051 GCF_055504915.1 Nelumbo nucifera | reverse complement strand
CTTGACTATGGGATGTGAGCCAAAAATAAGGTCTTATGAGCAGCCACCGCAATCTTTCTCCTATCAAATGAGAGCGGATTAACTGGAGACAAAATCATACACACCCGAATGAACTACCTATTACGAATAAACATGCCACGTGAGTCCAGATTTCTTACTCACTTTTTCTATCCATTCTCTACCTGCCTTGAATTGTAGCCATACATCTCTCAATTTATAATAGATATATGTGCCTTATCTTGACTATGGGATGTGAGCCAAAAATAAGGTCTTATGAGCAGCCACTGCAATCTTTCTCCTATCAAATGAGAGCGGATTAACTGGAGACAAAATCATACACACCCGAATGAACTACCTATTACGAATAAACATGCCACGTGAGTCCAGATTTCTTACTCACTTTTTCTATCCATTCTCTACCTGCCTTGAATTGTAGCCATACATCTCTCAATTTATAATAGATATATGTGCCTCCAATTCACGGTGGATAGAGAGTGAGTAGGAAATCCCGACTGGGATCCCATCTATACTGAACACTAACGTATTGAGTTGTGATAAATACTCCAGCCTGATTTGTACAATTTTTTGTTCAGCCCATCAGAACATGTCTTCCACACTAGAGGCCCACAATTAGCTACTTTCTCACTTAGCATTTATGGTCACTTGTTAGTGTGGGCATTGTCGTGGGTTCCACATTTGGGGATCTTTCTGTAATTATGCAATTATGATCAAAGAGATACAAGTGACCATCTCAACCATTGGGTCATCAGCTCTCCAGAAAACAAAAATCCTATCAACACTAAAAGCACAGAAATCAGCCCTATATAAAAAATATCTCCCACTACAATTAATATACAAGCACGGGATGCCATGCTCCCCCAATGAATGTGTGATACTGGTTTGTTTTAGTTCTCAGGAGATCCGTGCTTGCTATACACGGGTGCAACAGCAGATCAGTGTCTTTGGGAAACAAGGTTTTTAAAACCCAACCGGACAATGCATCGGTCAGGGGTCTGATTTTCGGGTTGAATGGTCCGATCATTTAAACTGAACGGACGATCCATTGGATGATTTCAACAGTTTGATTATCTAAATCAGCAATTTATTGACCAAATCAACGTTTTTGACAAATTAACGATTCTGGGGTAATGTGACCAGTTCCCGGTTTTTCCGGTCAGATCCGATTTTGAAAAGCATGTTGGGATCGGAAATGTCCAATCACCTATGTATGGCTGATCAATTTCCATGGTTTCAGAGTTTTTGCTTATAGGGAATCTCGTGGCTTTTCACATAAATATGAATGCACCTGTCACTCACAGAATGGAAGTAGTGCAAGAGCTCTCCTTCACAAAACAATTGATCAAAAGGCAAAGATTCTCCTATGAGTTTGAAATTTCCAAAGCGGGTGCTCCATCTACTGAATGGAAAGGCAAAGGTTTCTGAATTCTGACAGACAGATGAATCATGATTGGTGAATGGGATCGGCACCAGAGACGAAGGCGAAGAAAAGTCAGCGTTACCTGTAGAAACTCCACAGCTTAGCAAGCTCATATTCCGTAGATGAGCATGTGGGTCGATCTTCACAACACAGGCCAAGTCGAGAACAGTGTACTCGATGAAAGTGGATGTGTTGAGGAAATGGTAGATGGGCCGGCCGTCGAGCGTCCAAAACCTTGTCTTGCCGTCATTTTCCATGGCGACTTTCATTGGGTTTACACGGAATCTCTGACAGAGGTTGGTTTTCTCAGACTTGCAGTAGGCACAGTCGCCGCACTCGCCGTTAAAGATGGGAATAACGTGGTCTCCTTCCTTCATGTCCACCACTCCTTCGCCAACGCTCTCGATGATCCTACAACACGTAAAACGTGGTGGTGAATCAAGGGCAACCCATCCGAAGCTGAAGATCGAGAAGCCAGAAACGGCGATAGATAGAGAATTTACCCGGCCGCTTCGTGACCCAGTATCCGAGGATAGGCTCGTTGAGCTTCGTTCTTTAAAAGGAACAGAGGAAGAAATTAATGTGGAGTTAGGAATTTATATTAATTAAAATTGTGAGTATGGTAGTTATGTGAGGTTAATTAGTTTCTACATTCTACCTCGCCTTTCCAAGCGCTCAGATCGGTATGACAGATTGATGTGAAGAGGATCTTAACTCGAACCTCCATTTTCTGTGGAGGATCCACTTGCACTTTTTCCATCACGAAGGGTTGTCCCGGACCCCATACAACAGCACCTTCAATATGAGAACAGAGGGAGAATTGAAGAATACGAAGAAGAAGAAGAAGAAGAAGAAGAAGAAGAAGAAGAAGAAGAGGAAAGACCAAGTATGAAATAGTGGCTTACCCTTGCAACTGATGACCTTCCCTCTCGTCTCATTTGGATTGAACTTGCCATTCGCAGTAAACAAACTATCCATCTCTCTCTTTTTCTCTCTGTATGTATGTATGTATTCTAGATTTTTAGATTTATAGTAGCATAAGAACCAACTGGACAAGTTGGGGATTGACTTGCTTTTAATAAATAAATTGTCTCATTCTTGGGAAAGCTTTATATTTATTAAACCATATTCTATATACGTATTAGGACTTTAGGGTGCTCCTCTCTCTGACTCCGAGACAATCGACGACATGTGGGCACCTGGCTTTGTACTTAGGAATGGGGAATTCGAATCCCGTATTCATTGGTGCCAAAATATCAACTCCTAAAATATTTGTTCCCCCTGTTTCCCCCTTCCTCTTTTTAATTTGAACCTTTTAAAGCAAAGTGCCAAACTCGTTGGTTGTAAGGCTTCCAAGTGGTTGTAATGGAGTTTTGAAATCAAATTTTGCCTGCACCAGGGTTTAGGGTTATGGGTTGGGATGGATTGTCTCTCGTTGTGTAGTTCCATGAAAAAAAAGTTTAAACTTTAAAAATAAAAATGGAATTCATAAAATATTATCATCATCCTTATTTGTCCTTTCCTCTGTTTGGGGGAGGAATTTAGATCATCTTTCTGTATGTTTTGTCTGTGGCTTTGAATCATATATAGGGAAAGTGTAGATGACAACCGAAAATGGAAGAGGGATCTGCTGCCAACACAACAATATATTTTTTTTCAAACAAATGTGGCACACCATAATACGTATCTAATTTATTATCTGTTAAAAATATATTATATGAAACAAACAATGTTTCACATTTTACAACGTATGTATAGTCTATTAATTTATTTATACTAATATTTATTATATATAAATAATAAATATTATCTTAAGCATAATTCCGCAATTTCATAGTTTCATATGCACCAGCGGGCTGGTTGGCTCCTCGATGTCAACGCTTGCAATCAAATTCAACCCTATTGCGTATATGCATGTGTAATTTTCATTTTTTACCTTCTTTCGCATGTGCAGTTTTATTATTATTTATTTATTTCTCAAAAACGCCCATAGACTAAATACATTGTAGTTTTTTCCTTCTATTCTAATGAATTAAAAAAAAAGAAAAAGTGCATAACTAGTGGTGGCAATTGTTCAATTTCAACCCAACCTAAGCCGCCCAACAAGACAGAGGAGATTCTTAGTGGTAGTAGTGGACTACTTCAAAAAGTGGGTGGAGGCCGAACCTCTTGCGAAGATCACAGCATGTAGCGTGTAAAACTTCTTTTGGAGGAGCATAGTGTCTCGTTTCGGACTACCTCGAGTGCTTATCTCTGACAACGACAAACAATTCGAGGACATCAAGTTTCAGAACTGGTGCAACCAGATGGGAATACAGTAGAGTTTCACCTCGGTGGCGCACCCTCAAGCAAATGGTCAAGTGGAAGTCACGAACAGGGCCATTCTCCGTGGACTGAAAGCACGCCTAGCCCGAGCTAAAGGACTATGGGTAGACGAGCTGCCCAGTGTACTGTGGGCTTATTGAACCACTATGAAGACCACCACGGGTGAAACCCCCTTCAACCTCACCTACGGCACGAAGGTAGTGATCCCAGCCGAGATCGAGGTGCCTACGCTATGCTTGAAGGCATACGACAAAGAGGCAAACGATGACGAGCTACGCACCAACCTCGACCTAGTTGAAGAGGTACGCGACCTCGCATAATCCAGACCGCGGCCTACCAGTAGAGAGTGGCTCGGTACTATAACGCCAGAGTCAAGAGGCGGAACTTTCGTGTTGGAGACCTGGTTCTTCGTAGTCATGGTACCTGAGCCCGGTGTTGGTAAGCTCAGACCGAATTGGGAAGGACCCTACCTTGTAAAGCGGGTGCTCGGGGAAGGTACATACGAGCTCGAAACCTTAGAAGGAAAATAGGTGCCTCGGGCGTAGAACGTCAGCAATCTAAGGCGGTACTATCTGTGATCGTCTAACTGGAGAAAAGACTATAAGTCACTCCTAGAAGTCTAAGGACTAAAAGTGCCGAGCTGGTAAAAGACCTCGGCATTGTATAAGCCCCTGTCGCCCCTTCGGCATGGGCAGAATCAAGAAGGGTGGACAATAAGTCGTGCCCAAGGCCTAAGGGCTAAAGTATCGAATTGACAGACTCGTCACTCTATAAGTCCCAGTCGCCTCCTCGGCATGGGCACCCAAGACCTAGTCGCCTCTTCGGCATGGGCATATAAATCCTAGTCGCCTCTTTGGTATAGGCAAAATACCTCTAAATGCCTAAGGCATAGATAGCTTGGGTATAAGCCCTACGATGTCTAGCCCATTTTGGCATATAACAATAGGTTGGACCCGTTAGGGACAACCGACATCTAAATGTGTAGCCTGTGCGCGGACAGGTCGGGTATATACCTTGTAACGCCACTCACCTCGGTGTACATTACGTGAAGTTACTCCTACTAGTTGTCTGGGCAAACACTTTGGGGTAATCTCCACTTAGAAAATTTCTATAGTTGGTTATCCTTACTTATTGTCCAGCTCGGTAGCTCGGTAGCTCGGCAATTCGGGTAACCTATACATTCGCTACCCAGATCGGGGGACACTCACACTTAGAATATTTTTATGCAAGGATTAGTAAAAAAAGTCTATGTTTCATTAATGAAGTGATTGTAAGTACAAAAGATCTCATTGCGACCCGAGCTCAATGGCTTCGGGGTGTACATCCATGATTCAAAAAGAAACAAAAAAGAAGGAAAGACTGTCAAGCGGGAGGACTGCCAGCCACATCCGAGGGGTCTACTACTTCGACCTCACCATCGCTCTCCTCCTTTGACGAGTCAGGTTCCTCGTTCTGGCCACTCCTGGAGCTAAGCCCACCATCGTGATGGTACCGAGGTCGAGATCAGGGAACTTCTGTCGGACTAGATATCTGCACAATTTGAACCCAGAGCGGTAGGAGCTTGAACCGTATTCGACTTGAAGAGCGCGGAACTCCGAGGACTCCTTGAAGCGTTCAACGGCTTGATTCCTCTCTTCTGACCGCGCCTCCTCGATGGCGGTCTCGAAGATCTGAGTACGCTCTTGGACCATTGCTTCGAGATTTTTGACTTCTCATTGAAGTCGTGCCTTCTCCTCGGTCATTGTCGCGATCAGCTCCTCTTGCTTCGCGGCCATCGCAGAAATTCGCTCCTTGTGCTTAGAATTCTCCTCGGTCAATGAGGAGATCTTCCCCTCCTGGTCCAGAATCAGCTGTTTCTGGCACTCAGCTCCATTTTTTCCCTGAAGTACCTCACCCCGGGCTAAGTCCAGCTTGCGGTGGAGCTTTCATACCTCCACCTTGGCGTCTCGAGCCTGCTTTGAGTGGATTGCGGACTGACAAGCCAATGCATGAAGGGCGGAGTTGACCTATCAAAAGAAAATCGAGGTAAGTACAAAAGGAAAAGAAAGAAAGAGAGAGCGAAGGCGAAGGCAGAGTGCTTACCACCATGCAGTGGCTGGAAGCTAGTCCTAGGAGCCGGTTTGGAGGCATGTCAGCCCATCGTGCAACCTCGTATGGATAGACGGCGTCCCGGCTCTTGCGCACTGCGAGCACGTGGTTCGTAATGCACTCTTCCTCGCTAGCAGGGGCGTGCTCTGGCTCGGCAATAGGCCCCTTTGAAGTTGACGCGCCCTCTGGTTCCTGAGGATGAGCTCCCTCCTCGCAGCCCTCCTCCCTAGGGGGCTCAGTAGAGATTGGCTCCAAGGCCAGGGCCTCGGTTGCTCCAGACGTCGAAGGTTCAACTTCCCGATGAAGTCTCTTCGCAGCCTTCCGCTTCTTCCCCTTCCGAGAGCTCACCAGGAGGCTCTCTGCGTCGACCTTTGGCATTGTAACTGCAGAAAATAGTTAGTCAGTCAAAAAACTTAAAGGGTATTTTAAGCAAGTATCCAAAAGGAAACCTACTAGGAGGGCTCAAACCAGCTCACACCAGCGCGTTCTCGGCCAAGAAGTTTTTCATCTCAAGACCGAGTTCCCTCCACGAATTGATCACTGCCCCGGTCTCTCCGTTCAAGCACACCCCGGGGTCTTGAGTAGCCACCCTCCAGTGGGTCGGGAAAGACCACCCTTCCGGGTTACGAGCGATGAAGTATCGCCTTTTCCAGGCCGGAACCTTGTTCGGGCAGCCGTGCAAGATTTTGAATCCGGGCCTGGGAGAGATATAATAGTTCTATCTGACGTCCTTGCGTAGGCAGGCCAAATTTCACTTGATCGCGCAGATTGAGCAGAAGACATCCAGGGTTAGAGGTCAGCCGTAGGAGTGGAACAAAGAAATAGTACCAAGGATATTCTGAATAGAGTTTGGATGAAGTTGGTCAATGGTAATGTTGTAGAACTTAACTACCTCTATCAGGAAAGGGTGGAGTGGAAAGTGCAGCCTTGCCGCGAGCTGCTCCTCAGAAACGGCATGCTCATTGTGATCATGAGCCCAAGGGTACTGACCTAGTGGTAGGCTAAAGACTAAGCTATCAGGGAGACGATAGCGGGACACCAAGTACATCAGCCTATCTGAAGATAGTTTAGAAGGCCCGAAGTCATCAGGGTTCCGACCTCGGGAAGAAGTCGGGGCCCTCGACCTGGAGGATGGACCCTCTTCCTGGGCTTCGGTCTCCCCAAGCCGAGATGGCTCAACCTCGGGGTCAGAGGTTCCCTCTAAAGATTGAAGAGGGGAGGTACCCTGCTGTAGGCTGACTTCCCCAGCAGGAACAACGGTGTCCTCCACCTTGCTAACGCCATCTATAAGCCTATCTACGCTAGAACTTGAGATAATCGGAAAACAGGAAAAAGCTAAGGAAGGGAGACTCACCGAAAACAAAGAACGAAGTGGGAAACAGAAAGAAAACCGGGCTGGAAGACTCCGACGCGACCTCGGGAGAGCTCAATTGCAAAATTTGTGGCGGAAAAGATGAGTCGCAGACCCTCCTATTTATAGCCGCTATGTCAGAGAATTAACGGTCGAGATCGAAGCAATCCAATTGCTCCTAAGAAAACCGGTTGTGCGACCCCCGAGGGTAAATTCGGTTTAGCGCGTTTTTTGACGTCCGTGGAGTTTGTAATTCGCGTGACGTCCGCACGTAAGCCAGACGCAACCTGTGCTTTCCTGGTTGAGCCGGGTGGCCGAACAAGTCCGACCCGTGAGTCATCTGACTAGCTGCCCAGTCCTCGGACCAAATCCACTTGGCTCGTCATGAACTCCCCGCACCAGGTCAAGACCCCTGGCCCGGGGAGTGGGGGGCTATTGATGTAGGGTGATTTGGCCCGACTTAGTGATAGGATGACACGTGGACACGACTTAAACGATAGGACGACAGCTCATCCCGACGTACCCAAGTCTACGACGGACCGAGCTCGGATAACCGAACCACCTCGGGGCAGGCCCACCTCGGAAGCAAATCCACTTCGAGACAAGTTCACTTCGGGGCACGATTGCATCAAGATCACCTCGGTTACTAGGCACCTCGGCGTTTGTAACAGGTCGGATCCAAGGGGCATTAGTTCGGGTAATATTGACCGACCTCCACATGATAACCCCGAAGGTCTTGCCACCAGATTCCTCGTTTTATGGGATCACGCCTCGTAACAGCTGGCCTTATATCCTCCGACCGATTCGAACGGCAGCAATTTGCCTTATCGGCTAGCAACGTTATCTCATGTTAATTTGGTAACAGGCCTCATCACGGCAAGAATCCCGGAACCGTTCCGAAAAACCCGAGAGGACTCCAGTATATAAAGGCCCCAACCCTTTGGGGGCAAAGGTATGTGCAATCACTGCTTACTAACTCTCTTGCTTTCTAAATTACCTTCAGCTCGCACGTTACTGACTTAAGCATTGGAGAAACCTCGCTGGGTAAGCACCCCCCGAGTTCTCTGATTCTCTCTGTGCAGATTAGCCAGTTCCGCCGTCTTCTGGAAGCCAAGTCGTCTCCAGTTAGGAGCAGCCAGATTGCGTCGCATCAGGTGGGTTGGGTATGGGGTAACCATTAACCACTTTCTTTTTCTTTCTCTTCGTCTTAACATTTTTGAGGTCCCGTTGGTTTACAAGTTTGTTATTTACTTGGATAATTGCCCTTACCTAGGTAAATGTTTACCAGGTAAATTCACTTACCTAGGTAAATACTTATTTAAGTAAGTTTACTTATCCATATATATATATTTTAATTTCTAGGTAAATATTATAATGGCTTTGTTACCCATAAAAAAAGCCAGCATTAAAATGGACAAACTTATCCAATTGTGTTTTATAAACTTTTTCCTTATGCTCAGTTTGGTAAGAGTACAAATGCAAATATATACAGTGCAAATACATATAAATTAATATAAAATATAAGGTTTTGAACTTTACATGTTTGCACTTGTACTCCTTCCAAACTGAGCCTTAGGTGATAAAGTTATTTATTCATATAGGAGATGAGATGGATAAGTTTTACCAAGGTAAGTGAAGATGACTTTATGTGAGGGTTAGTACTTATTGCCAACAAAAAAAAAGAAAAGAAAAAGAAAACACCATAAAGTTGGTCAATGGCAAAGAGATACCCATTGACCAACTTTCCCCCTCTTATTTAATGATAAATGAACATGGCTTTGTTTTCAACTCACGAGGTGATCATGATTTTGTTATTTTTTTGTGTTTTTTTCTTGTAATTCTATTATTTTTATTTATATAGAAAGAAGAAAGAAACAAAGAACAAATATAGAAAAATAACAAAGATTTACAAAAAATATAGGAAAACCAGAATTTGTAGAAAAAATGAAATTGCAAAATATTTTAAAAGTTATATAAAATAGAGAAAATGAAAAAAAAAGTAATAGACATTACAAAAAAGCATATAAAAACGTAAATTAGAGGGCATTAGAAAAACTTATTAGTGCCCACGGTTGGTCATGGTGGGATGGAATAAGGCCATATTTGGGAGTGCTTAAGTTAAAAATAAGTGCTTAAAAACAAGTGCTTATTCGAATAAGCACTTGTTTGTACTTGGCACCCAACTTTTTTAAGTGTTTATATTTTAAAATAAGCACTTATTTTATATTGCGTGTCTGGTAGTCTTTTTCTCTAATAAGCACTCAAATAAGCATTTGTGACTATTTTTTCATTCATTTTCTTTTAATTTTTCAAAATATACCCTTTGAAAGCACTTTTATTAAATTACTTTTATAAAAGTGCTTTTATAAAAGTGTTTTCATAAAAGTTCTTTTTTAAAAGTACTTTCATGAAAGCACTTCATAAAAGTACTTTTATAAAAGTGCTTTCATAAAAGTTTTTGTAAAAGTACTTTAATAAAAGCACTTTTACTAAAACACTTTATAAAAGTACTTTTATAAAATTCAACTAGGGGTAATTTTTTGTGGTATTTTAAAATTCAGCTAGGGATAATTTTGGAAGAAAAAAATTGAATAAGTGGAAATTTGGGCTTAAAAAATAAGCCCTTATTTAAAAAAAAGCATTTAGTTCGGGCTTATTTCCCAAATACCAATAAGTGCTTAATGGCCCAAACAAGCACTTATTTTGAATAATCACTTATTTTTAAGCACTCCCAAACATGGCCTTAGATTTATTTTATGATCATTGTTCCCGAGCTTCAATTTGGGAGGTTGAAGGACTCTCCCAATGATTGTCACCATGTGAGTGGAAAACAAATGATAAGATGAAGTTGAGACTGAGGGAAGAAAGAGAAGTTGAAATATTAAGGGGCGTTCATTTTTTTTTTTTTTGGATTTTGAGAGGGGGGAAGTTGGTCAATGGGATTTTGATTCCCATTGACCAAGAAACCCATATTCTTTTTTAAGATTTATGTGGAGATCGACTTTAGTCAGTGCAAGGCCTGTTTGAATAGCCTTTACAGCCTTGCTTCGGGAATATCTTCGTACTTTTGTGCTTTATTTCATGGGAAGATATTCCCCAATGCAAGGCTATGATGGCTATTCGAATGGACTTTGCACTGACTGAATCCAGTTTCATTTATGTGGGTATCAGGGAAAGTTTATTTTCCTAGGTATCACTTACCAAGGAAAATAACTTGAATGGGACAAAAGTGCCCCTTTTAATAATGGATCCTAGGTGGGTAAATAACTTTCCCACATGGGGGGAAAGTTGCCAACACTTGAATGGGACAAAAATGCCCTTTTAATAATGGATCATAGGTGGGTAAATAACTTTCTCACATGGGGGGGGGGAGTTGTCTTGAATGGGACAAAAATGCCCCTTTTAATAATGGATTTTTATAGCTAAAATGGTCCTTGCCTTATTTACATGGGAAATAAAAGAACATGTGTAAATGCACTTACTCGGATAATCTTTCCTGAAAAAAACTTACTCCGATAAATAACTTACCGAAAAATTAACGGGGCCTCAAAGGTTGATGATTATCCATTAGATAACCTGGACCCAACCCCACCCAAACTATTACATTTGCCATTATTATTAGGAACTCAACTTTAGTCAGTGCAAGGCCTATTTGAACAGCTTTATTGCCTTGCAATGGGGATATCTCCCATGAAATAAAGTACATAGGTACGGAGATATTGCCGGACGGTTAGACCGTTTGTCTTGAGAACCGTCTAGACAACCGGTTCTATTTTACCTCAAACCCGATTCCTGGCCAAAAACCTTTGAATTGGTCAACGACTCGTCGACTAAGGGTGACCACAAGCCGAGTTATTCATGAGCTACTGGGGCTCGGTTTGACTCAGTTTCAATCGAGCTTCGAGTCGAGTTCGATCCCATTTTATAGGTTCGATTAATAAACGAGCCAAGCTTGAGGCTAATAGAGCTCGACTCGTGAGGCTCGTGAGTCGAGCTCGAATATATATATATATATATATATACATATATATAATATAATATAATATAATATAATATAATATAATATAATATAATATAATATAATATAATATAATATAATATAATATAATATAATATAATATAATATAATATAATATAATATACTATAATATAATATAATATAATATAATATAATATAATATAATATAATATAATATAATATAATATAATATAATATAATATAATATAATATAATATAATATAATATAATATAATATAATATAATATAGAAAAAAAAATATATATTATAATTCTTAATTTTTTTAATATCAAATAATATCAAGGCTCGAGCTCAAGCCTTGTACTACCTTGGTGTGCCGAGCTCGAGCCTTGTACTATTCAGCTCGTCTCGGCTCGAATCCACCCCTACCATCGACCCGTTCAACAATTTTTGGCCATTTTTTATTTTAATTATTTTTTTTTATAAATTTTTATGTCAAAACGGGCCATTCGTTTGAATTGGATCATCGACTTGAAAACCGGTGGTCAGAACGGACCGGACCAGATTAGGGGTCCAATTCCTAGGTCGAATGGTCCAACTGTTTGAATCGAAAGAATGGTCCATTTTGACAAAAAATTAAAAAAAATATAAAAATTAAAAAAAGGTCAAAACCGTTGGACAGTTCGAATGCCTGGGTCAGTGGTTTGCTGACCAAATCAACAATTTTTGGCAAAATAACGATTCTAGGGTAAAGTGGATGGTTTTTCCGGTATGACCATTCGGTTTGGTCCGTTTTAGCCACCGGTTTTTGAGTCGATGGTCCGATTCAAATGAATGACCCGTTTTGACATAAAAATTTAAAAAATAATTAAAATAAAAAATGGCAAAAAATCGTTGAATGGGTCGATGAGTCGTTGACTGACTCAAAAGTTTATGACCAAGAACCAGGTTTGAGGTAAAACGGAACCAATTGTTTGGACGATTATTGAGCCAAATGGTCTGACCATCTGGTACAATAGCAGTTCAAAAACCATGAATAAACTTAAAATTTTTCTTTTATTTTTTAGGTTGAAAAAATATAAAAAAAAATAACAGAAGTCAACACTCCCGTCTTTACTTTTTTTGTATGTCACTTAAACCATCTACGCGAATGAAAGTGCAGTATGCGTTGTAACATGTAGATATGTAGCCCAGACGAGCTCAAGCAATTGGTAACGTGATTAACCACCTGATTTCCAGTGTGATGCACATGGCTTACTAAAATCAAGCTGAAAGAAAGGAGAGGTCTCATGCAGTCTGTAACATGAGAAGGCATGTGCTAGGGTGGAGTAGTGGTCGATTCCAATAGAAGATGAACTATATCCAATGCATCTCCTTTGATGATTAAGTGCAAAAATGGTGAGAGAGATGGCAAATTTTAATCCTTTATAGAACACCTTAAAACAAATATAGCTTGCTATAATTTTGACCCTAAGGCTGTGTTTGGTTACAGTGCAAATAAATTTGTATTGATGCAAAATTATAATAGTGTAAATGATTCGGGTGTAAAATTTGATTTATTTTTGCTTCATATTTTGCCTTATTTTGTTTCATTATAATATAAATGAAGTAAAATAAGACCCGATAGAGAATAAAGTAAAATGTATAATAAAACTAAATCAAAATATGCATTCTTTTCATTTGCACTCTCATACATTTATGCTAATGCAAATAAGATTTCACTGTAACCAAACACAGCATAAGGCTCAGTTTGGAAGGAATATAAATACAAATAGAGGATTTTTACACTCTACAAAATTATATTTATACTCTTCCAAACTGGTTTTAATGTCTATTTGAGCAAATAAAAAAAGTTTAAAATAAAACTAAAATCTCCGCAAAAAAAACTTAAAAACAAAATTATATACATCGGATTGGACTATCTATCACGAGTGAGCATCCAATCCCCCTGTGCCCGGATTGGTAAAGCTTTACTAGGGACATGAAGTCCCTTGCCATTACCGTATAAAATTGTGCTGGTTTTATAAAAAGATCGCTCTTTATCTCATATGATTGTTCAACGAACCGGTCGAAGGGCGATAAAATAAGAATCGCATGGGTTAGGGATTCCGTTTTCCGGTTTTCCACCGGGTCAAATCACTAAACAAACCTTAACTATGACAGGGGTATTCTATTTTTGATACGCAAACGCAACTCAATTTGTTGTTCTTTTCGATACGCAACTCAATTTACTAGTTTGAGGCTTTCAAAAAATTCACTGATTTGAGGACAATAAATTAGGTCAGCTCCACCCTGCATCCCTGGATATTGTGTTCTGAGGAACAGACGTAGTGGTCCTAAGGTCAGCCCAACTTATTTATAGGTTTATTAGTGGGAATTCGTGCCATATAGGTCTTGTATAAGCTTATTTTAGTTAATTTGACATTCTCAAGTCAGTAATAATATTAATTATAAAAATGATTAATTTATAAAAATATTTTTTAAAACTTAGTTTAAATTAATTAATATCAAGTAAGGTTATCTAATTATAATAATTAAATTGTTTTCTTGTTACAATTATTATAATGTAACAGATGTTATGTATGTTATCACTTGGAAAGTTTTTTAATCCTTCATGATTGTGAATCTTTTGATTTTGGAATATTTCCCAATCCATCAGGTTTGTGAATTGGCGGGGTTTTATTGGATAGAATAATGGAGAGGAAGAGGGGGAAATATGCTTACTTGGCCTAAGAAGAGGGCTGGAAAGGGAAAAGAGAGGAAGGAGAGACGATGAGGAGAATGTAGGAAAGGAGAAATGGAATAAGGAGAGAGTGGGTGATGTGAGTAACATTATTTTATATAAGCGGAGCGGTGTGATACATGGGATGGGGTGCCCTTCCTTGTCCTTTTGCTCCTGTAAATCAAGACACTTTATTCCATTTCTGTCCTGATCTCAGTTGTGGGGCGGATTCAAGGCGAGGCATCCATTCCCCGTCAGGGATAGGGAATCTCCAAACTTTCCCCACCCTGAAGCAACTACATAAAAAATCTAATTTATGGATATTTTACAAATAGGATTATATGAATTTGGGGGTATTTAGGAATTGGATTATGGCAATTTGGGGGTATTTTATAAATGAAATTATGAGATTCTAATATGAGGAAAACTTAGAGAAATTTTAAAAATCAATATTAAATCTATGGATATTTTACTAATTTACCATAAGGTTTGGAAAATTATATGCAAATTCCATCCCTAATTTGGGGCAAAAGTATTTTCCTTGTCCCCACCCCATCCCCAATTAAGATTTGAGAAAACTTGCCACCGTTCGGGGTGGGACAAGGTAAGGCCTAGTTTTACACGGAAAATATCTATCCCTACAATTCTAATAATTTTCTATAACTAATTAACTAACAATTAAATTAAATAACAACAAATTATATTATTTTATGATAATTTCCAAAAAAAAGTTATTGAAATTGCTATTGATTAGTAGTAATGTATAGTAAATTAATTATTTACAATAACGATAAATTAATGTAAACTATTTACTTTTAAGCCTAAATTATTTACTATTAATCAAAGTAAATGTAATTATAATAAATTAATTTAATTATGGTAAATTACATTATTTTAATTAAAAATAAACCATTTGTTGTTAATTAATGTAAAACCAGGTTTGATCGAAGTCAACCAAGTGGTCTAGATTAGTGTGGATAGAATTAATAACTTTCCTAGATTATTTGGCCCTACACTGACCTAGCGACACATGGCATCCGTCTTTGCCGCTTGACACCTCAACGCCACGTGGATAGACATGTATCTTGCTGAGTCAAGGAGACACACTGCGGAATCAGTCCAGGGCACCTCATACATAGCTCGACCACCTCAGCAGGGCGGTTAGCATCACCTCATCCAGGGTTGACCTGTGGTACCTCGTCAGTACCGGTGTAAGGGACCTTTGTGTGAGGAGCGACTTCCCTCGAGGACTTACCGACCTATGGTACTTCGTTAGTACCAGTCCAAAGGACCTTGGTGTGAGGAGCAACCTCCCTTGAAGACTTGCCGACCTGATTGAGGTTCAGGTAGCGACTTGCGAGATGTATTCGTTGACTTTCTCCGTGGATGTTCCACCATTCTCGACTCCTCCAAAAGTCAACTCCCATACAGATGGCACAAAAACCCCAGTCTGCATGTAAAACTACCTGCATCCTGCAGGTATAGTTTCATCAAGCACTAAGAGAGGATTGATTAGGGGAACTTGCATCCTGCGGACCCTTTGGTTTCTAGCCATGAAAAGACAAAAAACAACAATCCATGCAGTAAACATTTGGACTTCCCTCTCTCATTCCAACTCTTCTCAAGAGCCATGGTTTCTCATCCAAACTGTAGCATCCTGTGCCAAACTACTGGTCATCACAACAACAGACGTCCGACATTACGAATCAACCGGCCACTGCTGGTAAGCTGCTCTTCTTCTTTTTCTTCTCGCTGTCATTTCCCTTCCCGCCGTTCCGTCTCATAATTCACATCGCCATGATGCTTAACTCGCTTTTCACAATATAATCTCTCGGCCGGTTCAACTAGTTAGAGTGTTAGACCACGTTAACAAAGCAGTTCCGTTAAATCCCCGTTAAGTCAATAAGGTGACATGTTCATTCCCTTTTTCATTTGCAGGTTTACGTTTCTCATGAATCGGACTCGGAGGGTCCACAAGTTGCGAGTTACAATTATGGTTAGGTGTTGGGAGTTGGTCTGCTTCGACCATTAATGGTTATGGGGAAAGGTATTTTTTATGTTTACCCAAATACCCTTCAACAGTTTACAATATTACAATATTTTAAAGAAAAAGTTTGAAAAACATGAATTTGGGTATTTCTAGATTTTTAGTGCACTCTTAAATCATAGCAATGGAATATATAATAATATATTTTATATATAACATTGATAATATGCAAATATATTTGGTGTTGGATTTTTATCGGATTGGATTGGGGAACAACCAAATTCAATCCGAATTTTTATGGGATTCTAGTAGCACCATTCGAATCCGATCCAATAAAATATTCAGCCCATCCGAGTTCCAGATAATAGGATAGGATGTGAGATTGGGGATATCAGAAGCCCGTGAACAGCCCAATTAACAAGTAGTTATGCGCTGAAGCATGCTAAATATTCTCTTGAATATGTATGAATGTATGATTAGGAGTCTACAATCTTTTTACGCAGAGTCCTAGCCCATCAAATGAACACAATATCATATGGGATCATCCGGATCTGCTGGTCACAGGACCCTACAGCTGCACATCATCAGCAACAACTTGCAATACATTAGAGGGGTGGTTAGCATGTGTCCAGCGTAAATTGTAGTCAGTAGATGTGAACTCAAAGGAAGAGAGAATAAATACAGGGAGGAACATAACCTACCTAAAACCCAAAGGACAACAACACACACTTGCCATCTCAACTGAGTCCAATACAAAGGAAAAGCTCAATACAACAAGCAAATCAGACCTGATGCATGCCAACTAAGGATACCATTTTTTTTGGGCTTCATGGCGCTACAGAAATAGCTTACCCAGTTGTAGCAGGGGCAGTCGGTCATCTATATATTGTAGTCTTGGAAGCTCTCTGGGGATATCAGATAGTCTGAAAAAGCATGCAAATGACCATCCTTTCTAAGGGTGAGAGTTTTCAATATAGGAATTACATTATTGGATTGGATTATGATATACCACTATCTGAATCTGACCCGATTTACATCTCTAGCTACTTAACTGGTCTTCTTTTAGATAGTGCTTCTAACCAATCAGATCATATTGTATATAGGTAGATCCGAATTTGAATCATTTATACTTGGATTCAAATTGAACTCATCCATTGAATTTGCAACCGATTCAAATCATTGCGAAACGGATATTGAATAGCATTATAAATTAAATTTAATATGAATAAAATATTATATTTTAATAATAAAATGAACTAAAAGACTTTGATATTGTATTGTTGTGAACAAAATGATTTTTATTTTCGATGAAATAAACAAAATAAATTGAAAATAACCAGTTTGATTTTCAAGTTTCAAACAGGTTATTTTTAATTCATTGTATTAATAAAAGTGATCAAATTCCACTCTCATCCATTTACTTACGTTCAAGTTTCGAACATGTTACTTTATTTGGAATTCAAATCAATGAGCAAAATGAATTGAAAATAACCTATTTGAAACTTGAAGAACACAAGCATATGGATAAGAGTGGAATTTAATCATCTTTGTTAAGATGGAATTTAAATTCAAATTTGCACAAACAGATAATGTGGAAGGTCCGTGAACGGCAGACATGTGTGACACCATTTGGATTAATCTGTTATCTATCATTTGTTAAATTCAATAATTCAAATCAACATCCATATCTCACTACAAATTACATTTATTGTTACAAACTAAGCCATCAAAACTTGTTATAAAAAGAGGTGTTTTATTTTTTAACGGGAAAAAGCCTATTAGTTGGATATCATATTATTTTCAAGGTTCAAATCTACATATCATGTACCTCAAAAAAATATATAACATGCATTTGTCCATATCATTTCTTGGATTAGTTTTGTTTAATCTACA
Organism: Nelumbo nucifera; assembly: GCF_055504915.1. Taxonomy (NCBI): domain Eukaryota; kingdom Viridiplantae; phylum Streptophyta; class Magnoliopsida; order Proteales; family Nelumbonaceae; genus Nelumbo; species Nelumbo nucifera. Next base: position 37,622,268 of record NC_142651.1, on the reverse strand, counting down.
GAGTAATAACTTAAAATATCCAAGCTTTCATTGCTGTTTGCAAGTGTAGTTTTAGTGTGATTATCATCAACAAAAGCAGTTAATTGGAAGTGATTTGTAACAAGTTGAACTGACTAGAAGTGTTAGGGATAGACCAAAAAAGACATAAATAATAATAGAAAAAATGATTTAAATTAATTGATGAAATAAGATTCATGTGGTCGACCCCATATATAGTTGGGATAAGGCATGGATGATGAAGATGAATTATTTGACTACAGCTTAGTTAATTAACTTTGTTTTGTAAAAGACATAAAATCTTATAAGGCATATCCTAAGTTCACATCCATCTCTATACATAGTTATATTTTTCCTTGTGACACAATTTGAAAAGAGTGCAAATACAAATATAATACAGTGCAAGACCAAGTTCTAAACCTTCTATTTGTACTCTACATATTTATATTTACACTCTTTCCAAACTAGTCGTCTCTTATAACATCAAAAATAATCAAAACATTTAATAGAAGAATAGGGAGTGGGCATGAACATCTTCTCTGAAATTCATTCTTCAGCGATGGCCTCCAGATTCATTTGGTTCCTAGGGCAGTTCTCACGATTGCCTTCGCCGATACTAACAAGACGAACATCAGTCTTGCCTTTGAAGCATTCTTCCATGATGAGTCTACCAATCTCTGCATTGCCCTTGCTCATCAAATTCGCCTCAGCCATTAAATCTTTGAACTCCTTCCTTGTCATCCGCACCTTAACCTGTAAGGTGCTGCGTGTCTGGTACGGATCCGTGTGACCATAGGCATAGCTCAGCTGATCTAGGTAGGAAGGATGCTCCCCAAGTTTCGTGGTAAAGCAATTCCCCATGTTTCTTCCTCCACCTCTTGGAAACGACTCAGCTATTGTGTTCTCTGGCGGAGACTTTTCAGTTTCAGACCCAAACAGTCCTCAGAAAAGAGAAAAACTGGAGGGAGTTGGCAATAAATGAACAGCCTTTGGTTCAGTTAGATCGGTTGAACTCTTAAATGATCAATAATGTGCTTTCGGTAAAACAGGGCTGAGTGCAAAATAGTAAATTTGATGGCATTCCATTGCAATTTTTTTTGCATGGGGCAGGGGGACATGGACCATACTCCCATTCCTGACCCCTGATTCCCATGAAGAAAAAATCAACCTCCACCACCCCCAATTACCGACAGTTATGGGTTCTTCATTGGGGATTCGCATCCTGAGCTTTCTTTTTACTTAAATCTTGTTTGGAGAAAAAGATTTACTTCAAATAAAAAAAAATCACTAATCCAAATTGGTTTAACACTTTTTTTAGTAAATTGGTTTACTACTTAATCATCATCATTAATCACTAAGATAACATACAAATTGAAATTTGTCTAATATAAATAGTGATGTTATTATAAAAATTGTATATAATTGCATTCCAGGTAGGGGTGTCAATTGAATTGGATTTGGTCCAATCCGATCCAGTTCAATGTGAGTGCATTACAAATGGACCAGGTCTAATCCAATCCAATGAATATTTTGGGTAATTTTAGACTACTCTATTTCAATGTCTGGACCGTCCAATCTGTTCAAATTCATTTTAATTTTTTAAAATTCGTTTTAATTTAGATTGGTTCCAACCAAAACCTGATCCATTGACACCTATAATTTTCATCTTATATCAATAGACTAAATATTGGTTCAACCCAACCCAATCCAATATAAATTCATTACGGACGGACCAGGTCTACTCCAATCTAATAAATACTTTGGACTATTAACTCTGAATTGGTTTAATTCTAAATGTCTTGTTGCTCAGTTCAATTCACCCTATTGATTTTGGTTTGGATGGGTCCAACTCAAAACCGGTCGGTCTATTGACATCCCTAATTTGGGGTCCAGTTGGGGTGGACACTTCACTTCCCATTCCTGTCCCCATCCTCTTCTTCCCTGATTGTGTATCCCAATTGGTTCCAATGGGAGGCTGGATACCCAAGGGGGACAGTGAAAATTGCCATCCCTTGGCTCTTTTACCATGTCCAATACTCTAAGCATGTCTGTAGCTAGTACGAACGATCTTATAAGTTAAAATTACTTCCCTTGGCTCAGGCTTCTATTTTTTTCTTTTCTTGTTCATGCATCAGCTCTAAGATCACTGTTGTGGTGATTTACACACAAGAATTGGACACTTCTATTAACCTAAAATCTTAAGCACTTGGCTGTGGTTCAACACCTAAACTAAATCCAGAGTAAACGAAATATGAGAAATCGCTTGTCCAAAATAGAGGTCTGAAATGGCTAAGTTCATGGCTATGTGGCTGAAAAGAACTACTTGGGTAGCATTTGTTGATTGCTCTGAATCAGGGTCTGAAATTTGAAAAGCTTGCTTATCAGAGATTGAGTTTTATTTGTATTAATGTTTAAACCATATATTCAAGAAGTGAAAAAAGGCTTGATTTTGTAAGTGCCGATATGTTAAAAGTTTTCAGATGGTTCATAATAATTAAAATGCCTATATTTTAATATATATTATAGAGGCTTTGAAAGCAAAAGAAAAAAAAAATTAGATTTTTGCTTTTGAAAACTTCACACAGCTTTATAAATTTTAGATTTCAATTTTATCAAACACCTCTTGGGGTTCATCTCGTAAGGCTGATTAGTTTGGTAAGAGTGCAATACAAATATGTATACAGCGCGAAATCTTAAATATTGTATTTCTAAACCTCATATAGTCATGTTTATGCTCTACATATATACTTGCATACATCAACTTCAAATTCCAACGAGAATAAATGGATGTAAGGGAAAAAAAACAGTAGATCCCAACTCTCTAATGCATTTCTGAGGTCAACCATTCTGCCATACAGTCAGCCCTTTGGCCGTGTTCGACCCGTGGGAGTTGCTTTCATTAATTTACCCCGAAGTTTAGACATAAATTATTAATTTCCGTTCTGGATAGAAATAAATAAATGAATGAAAATGAAACGTCCCGTCGACCCCCCCTTCTTCTTGGTTGCGTGTAGCTCATGTCTCCTGCGAGTCTACGATTGGCAGAACTTCCTTGGGACCTCTAAAAAGCATGAACCCACAAACAATTGAACTAAATTCAGAACATAACATTGTGACTTGTTTCCCCATAGTTGTGGCTGTGGCTGGTAAATCCGTTATTCATTGGTCACAAGGGAGTCCTGCCACCATGGTTGCAGGAGATGTAGTAGTCTATTCGATTGCCTGATTGCTTTATTTTGAGGTCAAAAAAATCAAATTGTACCACTTTCTTGTAAGCCTCGAATGTTTTGGGTTGGAACCCGTTGAAATCAAAATTCAAGTTTTTTTTTCTTTTTCTTTTAACTGAATTGGATAGGGAATCGTTTTGGGTCGAACAGTCTGACCTTTTGAATCGAATGGATGATCTATTCTGATAAAAAAAAAATAATAGAAAAAATAAAAAATGGTCAAAAACTGTTATCTGGGTTGACGGTTCGACTTCTTAGGTCAGCGGTTTACTGACCAAATCAACGGTTTTTGGCCAAAAAGTGGTTATGGGTTAAAATGGACCCGGTTCTCAGTTTTTCCAGTCCGACCATCTGATCTGATCCGGTTTTGAAAACATTATCAAAATCAATTTGAACGGATTGAATAGATCAATAAGACATTAAATCAGACCAGTCCAGACTTAATGGTCTAAAATATTTATTAAATTTGATTTGACCTGGCCCATCCGTAATGAATTTATATTGGATTAGGTTGGATTGAACCAATACTGGTCCATTGATAAAAGATAAGAATACAGGTGCCAATGGGATCAGGTATACTTAGAACCAATCTAAATTAAAACCAATTTAAACAGATTGAACTGCTCAGACATTAAATTGGACTGATCCAAAATGGTTTAGAGTATTCATCGAATTGAATTGGACCTGATCCGTTTGTAATGAATTCATATTAGACTAAATCGGATTGAATCAAATCTAATCCAATTAACACCCCTAGGCCGAATGAAACAAGTGCACGCCGGTGATGAAAATTAAAAAAATCAGTTCACATGATGTTCCATTACTGTACTATTTGTGTTTCCTTTGGGATCAAATCGCGCCTTCACCATGGTGATGGGCTAGTTTGTCAAGGATTGAAACTATACAAGCATTAATGGAGTTCAGATCAGCCGATGGCCATGGATGTGAAACAATGCCAGCCATAAATGTTAAGTGATGAGATATTAAGTGAATGTACGTCATGTACATTATCATTGATTTCACAGCCCATGTTGAGCTAATCTGATCTCACATAATTGGTGACCGTCGTCGTCTCATCACCGGCAAGGTATGCTGATCTGATTCCTCTTTGTCTTCTCTCCCATAAGAACCATCGAAATAAAATCCATCTCATCAATCCTTCATCCGTCATTTCTGAACCCAACCCAAAGCATTACAATTCTTCAAATAGATTTTTAAAAGGGACAAAAACTTTCCGCCGTAGATTCAACAACTTTTTTTTAATGGTGTCCGGATCAGGATCCTGTTCAGGCCAGCAAGAGGATCCTCCACTGGCCCACTATTATCATGGCAATTCATTAAGGCTACGTTTACTTTTCGATAAGTTATTTATTTGGGTAAGTGCAGTTAATTGGGTAAGTTTTTTCTGGGAAGTATTTATCTGGGTAAGTGCATTTATCCATGTTCTTTTATTTTTCATGTAAATAAGACAATGACCATTTTAATCATAAAAATTCATTATTAAAAAGGGCATTTTTGTCCTTTTAAAGTATTGACAACTTTTCTCCTAGCTGAGAAAGTTATTTACCCACCTAGGAGATGGATAGTGATATCCAGTAAAATAAACTTTCTCTAATCCTCACATAAATCTGAAAAGAATATAGGATTCTTGATCAATGAGAACCAAATACCATTGACCAACTTTCCTCCTCAAAATCCAAAAATAGAACGCCCCCCAAGTTCAGTGGTATTTCATCAAAATTCTAAGGGTGGGGTAGGTGAGGTGAATGACTGAATAGGTTTCATTTATGGAATCATGTCTTTCTTTCTTTCTTTCTTTACTAAGTATTATTAATAATTTCTTATACCTTTTAACAACTGAATGAATTGGCATGATATCATTTTATCAGTAGAAAGATCCTCTTCTTACCGGTCCGAACTACCGGAGAGATTCAGCGGAGACTGGATTGGCTGAAGACAAAATCATGCACACTGGTTTGGGCTTATCTATCACGAGTGAAAACATCAGTTTTCAATACAAATAGGAAGCCCAGCCTAATGTATATGATTTTGTCTTCAGCTCATCCGGTTCTGATTCAGTGTACAGTCATACCTAGTTGTCGTCGTGCATCTTCTCTCTTCATCAAAATGACTAGCTGATTTTGTTTTAATTTAAACACTGGTTAGGACTCAAAGATACATATAATTGGTCGATTGTGAACAAATTTGTTGGTGCTGGTGTTACTCATTTGTTGGGATCTTTGAAACTATTCACTCTGTATCAGAAATAGGGAGAATCTTATGTCTTCAGTTATGGCAAACTGAGTATGGACCCCAGTAAGTTGTTGTCACTTAGCCCTTGTTTGAAGAATGAAATGGGCCCAATGAAAAGATATTAGGCATTTCCAAATTCAACACAATTATTTCTTCGTTACTGGTTGATGAATTTCCAACTCGATGCAATAAAAATAAGATGGTTGTGCCTTGGTAGTTGAAACATGGGCAAGTTAAGTAGGTGGGCCAGATTGCTGGATCGATCGGCCCATTATGTATCGATCCTTAGTTATTATCTACGAGTATCCTTTGTTGATATACTGCGCTATGCTTTTGTAGTTTAGTTACCAAATCCTGCAGGCTGCAGGGCGGAATATACAAAAGGGCAAATGAGGATTGAGACAGGGAGGTGATTGAGCATGTAGAAAGACAGAAGCGTAAACACAGTAAAAGATATATAGAAGCTAAGGTAACAACTTACAGAGTCTGAGACTAAAGATGTATAGAAGGCCTCTAATTCTTAGCTATATTTGCATATAAACACAGTAAAAGTGGGCAGTGTCGTGAGCAACTTTGGGCTAAAACATGCAATGCCATTTTCAACTGCTATCGATTTATTCGGTCTTTCTTTTATTTTTTTAATTTTTTGGGGGCATATTTTTTTTGGGATTTTTGGTCCCCCTCATAAATTGGATTTGCAGTCTCCTCCTAATCTACTAGTAGCCCCCCATGAATCTGACATCAATCCATGGGCATGATTTCAGTCCAGCCTTAGAAATCCTACCTCCAGCTAGGGGTGGATTGAACGGTAAAAGCCCATATTTTTTTTGCTAAATAAATATCTACTGGTGGGGATCCATGTGATGCACACGCATTTTTCTTTCTAAGTTATGTATAGTTGATAGTTGATATAACTGCAACCAAGTTCCCATAGGTACCCTGTACTTTAGGTTGAGTGCCAATTTAGTACCCAAACTTTAAAACGTAACAATCTAGTACTTAAACTTTAAAAATGCCACAATTTAAGTGTTATGTAAAAAGGCACAAATACCCTCCAAGTGTCGCCTAAAGTAATCGGGAAATTTCCCTAAAAAAAATACTAAAAATATAAATACAATGGATAATACACTGCATTGAAAATAATTTACAATTTACCAACCCATTGTGAAGACAAACACCATCACTAACCCACGCATCGCATAGGTCCTTAATATATACTAATTTTATGATATTTTATTTAAAAGTATTCATAAATAATTTACAATTTACCAAAAATAAATTCTATATATTAATTATTAAATTAATAATTACCAATATTTATTAAAGTTTTTTTTTTTGTAATTTTTACTATTACTTAGTGGTATTTATTGAAAACAGTATTTACAACAATAACAATATTAAATTAATTTTTGTTAATAAAAGTACCAATTATTGGTATTCAATTAATAACAGTTATATTATTTCTAATTTTGGGTATTCTACATAAAAAACTTTAAATACAAAAATCACCAAGAATAATTTAAAATAATCCTAAATAAATACCGCTACATTCTTTATACAATAATTTCTACTTATTTTTAAATTATTAATTTCCCAAAAATTTAAATCACTAATTCCAAAAAATACTTTAAATTTTACGAAAAATGCAATGAATAATTGCACTTATGTTACAAAAACTCACCAAAATATCCATAAATAAATTAAGTTACTAAGAGCACTTAATAAAAGTATTAACTATTGGAATGAAGATACAATATCTACTAACTTATGGTATTATGTATTGTATAATTTATATTTTTAGACATTTCTACTATTTTAGGATAATTTGTTCTAATTTATGGAAATTAATACTATTTTATGATATTTTTATAATTATTGGTAATTTATTTTGTTTATATTATTTTCTACTAATTTATGGTTATTAATAAATTTATGATAAATATTTATTAATTTCCATAAATTACTGGCTATGATAATTATTTATAAATATTAAGAAATATCAGATATTATTAAAATGATATTAATTAATTATTATTTCACAATAGTTACAGTAAATTAATAATATTTTCATATTAAAATATTAGTATTTTCAGAACTTGTAAAGTTTTCAGAAATAATTAATAATTACTAACTTTTTTTAGGTAATTATTAATAAATTTGAAGATTTTAGGTAATGTCTGCTAATTTATTTTTCTATTAATTTATGGTTTGTAGAAAATATGAAATTATTAATTATTATTATTATTAATAAATTTATGATAATTATTTATTAATTACCATAAACTACAGTTTATTTTGGTATTTTTCTTGTAATTTATGATAATTACTTATTAATATTAAGAAATAACAGATACGATTAGAATGATATTAATTAATTATTATTAATAGTAATTATAATAAATTATTAATATTTTCAGATATTATCAATCTGTTACTGTTTCTAGAAATGGTAAAACTTTCGGAAATGATCAATAATTACTAATTACTAATTACTAATTACTATATGGGTAATTAAGATTATCTCACACTCAATGGCCTAGACCGGCCTGAGTTATTTGGGCCTAAAAACGGCCCAGACCGGTTAGTTAGACTGAATATATGTAATGTAATATGGATTTGGATTCAAATGCGATTTGAATCGTTCAAACCCAATGCAACATCTTCTTCCTCACCCTTTTTTGAGCTATAGTGATAGATTGACAAGGCGATCACAGTAGCAAAACACACTGGTATTTTTATGAAAAACCCCAAATTTCACAACTTTTTTGCACTCAAAGATACCCAAAGCCTGTGTTGGCCAATATTTTCATGAAAAACAAACGAAATATGAAGTTTTCTGCACAACTTTTTTTAGCTACGGTGGTCGTTTTTCATAGTAACTTGGTTGTAAGATATACCCAAATAATGTTTTGGCCAATATTTGCATAAAAAAAAGAGTGTAAATGAGTGCGAAAACATACCTAAAAGTTTGTTTTTCCTCCAAAACAATGAGTAAACCAGCTCTGCCCCTGCTTCGTGGTGAATAAATCTGTCCTGTTTTTTCGTCCAAAATGGTGAGCGAAGATGGGAAGAAAAGGAAACGGTGAGGGAAGAGAGATAGAAGTAATCAACATGTTGGGAATTAGGGTCACTGAAAGTTGGAGGAAAAGCTCTGAGGCGCGTTCGAAGACACTGAGTTTGCTATTGGGTTACAGGTAAATCTGTTCCCAGGATACAACAAAGTCTTGGGCGAGAATCTGCAACCAGCAAAGTTGAAGAACCTCCAAAGAAACCTTCTGTGAGACAATAGCAGATCGGACTGAGAAAGACAAAAGTGATTTTTGAAACTTGTGTGTGCAAATGCTTGATTCATGCTCCTTAAATAATTTCTAAAGAGTTATGGAGTAGAGGAAGGTGTTGGTTCAGAAAAGACTCATTGAATAGTGATTGTTAATTTTGAATAGTGCCTATTGATCACACCTGATCGAATTGTGACTGTTAAAAACATCAACGGTTAGCCTCACACCAAAAGTCAAATCCACCATTCGCGAGCCACGCGGGTGCGAGCAAAGTGCGCCTCTAAAGCACTTCATTGGGTTTAGTAATTTAAAAATCCAAAATAAGTCTTGTAATTTTCCAATGTGGGACAAATTAAAAACTGGTTTTAGTAAGAGAAAAATATATTTTTCAAAACACGTGTGCTGGTGTGTTTTCCATGTAATTGATCAGTTAAATCCCATTGGATTTAATCTCTAATGAGATTAAAATCCAAAACAATGAGAGACAATGGAAAGTGAAGGATGATGGGAAAAAAGTTCCTTCCCAGATGCCTTTCTTTCCTATCGTTTCACAACCGTGAATTGTAATCTCCTTGTACACGTTATATCTTCCTAATTTGAGAGAGTAAAGACAAACATATCATTCTTTCACGATGGTGAATCGTGAGAGTTCACATTTGTGTCCCACAAGGGGGCGCCCCACAATGTGCCCCACAGCACATCACCACCTTGTATTGGGAACATCTCCCGATACAAGGGGGCGATGTGCTGTAGGGCGCCCCCTTGTGGGGCGCAGATGTGAACTTGAACCGTGATAGATTAAGTTGCTATTTTTTGGGCAACTGCTTCCTCCAGAAGGACTGGGAAAAGATGAACTTCATAGTCCGAAGCGATGAGAGGTGGGAAGACTCTTAGTCTGTCAAGACTCCTATCACGCTGAATTAGTTGTTGATATGAGAGTGAAAAAGTCAGAAGAGGAGAAAGGGAGACTCCTATTAGGCTGAAGTATCTGAAGTTAGAAGGGAGTGATGAGGTGGCTTCAGGAAGAAAGACAAAAAAAAATAAGAGGGGCTAAGAGTTCTCCACCGAGTAAAGGAGAATGTTGAGGCCACCTACATGAAGTAACCATTCAGGAGAATGATCAAACCATATAACATCACTATCGATATGCTTAACATAGGCTAGCCTTAGAATGAAATGAGTGTCGGCGTGGAGGACCCTGGGGATCCTTGAGGGGAAGTTAAACCTAGTTTTGCTTGGATCTTCTTCTTCCTCTCTTTTTCCCTCGATTCTCGATCCTCCAACAATTGATCTAACTTTTGAATCTCCTTTGAAATGAGGAGAACTGACTATTCTTTTCACTGAAGATGAGATCGAAATATCTTTTTCCCCTCTCTAGTATGCATTAGTTGAAAAATGTGTTCATGATAGACCACCTATGGTGGAAATAAGAGAGTTTCTTGTTTGATCTTTCAAGGTTGAAGTGGGTGTGCATGGTGGTCACTCACGACTATTGACTCTCGGCATGTTCTGATTAGGTTTGCCAGTGAAGTCGAGTTTCTCAAGGTTTGGTTGAGGGAATCTTTCAAGACCAGGGAGTTTCTATTTTGTTTGTTCAAATGGATTTCAATGGAATTAGGATGGGAGCCCTCAGTTCTTCTTGTCTGGATTAATTTTCCACTATTGTCAATTAATTTGTATAATGAGAATTACCTTCGTTCAGTTGCTCAACTCTCTAGGAAGGTTTTGAAGTGTTAATCAAGAAAGCTCCCCAAATTATTCGATTGGAGAATATATAGATCTATAGGTGGAAAGATTGAAATTCAAGAGGAAGTAAGCATGTTGAAGGATGCTGTGGAGCCTAATACCACTTTGGCTATTGTTGATTATTATTCTTTGATGTTGTTCGTGCAACAGGTGTGGTGGCGGTGCTTATAGAGAAGATGGTGGTGGAAGGGGAAATCTTGGTAGTTAGCTTCAGAGGAACTTTTGGATAAAAAATGATATTAGAGCAAAGGCATTCGATGCTTTGCCTGAAAGGGTTTGCAATATTACAGAAGAAGAAACAACTTTGAACCGGACATGTTATCTAGATATGGCTCAGAAGCATGGTAGGAGTGGTGTTTGATGAAATTTCGATATGCAATCAAAGAAGGAACGTGAAGTTTAAGATGATGGAAGTTGCCAAGATGAGGAGACATCATTTAAAGATGATAAAAGGTAGAAATTTTTTGTCCTCATAATAAATTAATGGAGCATGAATGCCATGAAGATTAGAATTAACTAATGAGTATAAATAAGATCTCTTTAGCTATTCGTGAAACATTAAATATGGGAGTTGCAGACACTCATATGAAGAACAATAATGACAATGATACGGATTCGAAAGGAAAACCATGACTCAAATATAAAGTGGGTGGTAGTTGACAAAAAGAAAAAAAACTATACATTTAAGAATGTCCAATAGATGGTCCAATTTCAAGGGTCAACAAGGAAAAACAAGGCTTATCACCCTCAAGGCCTCAATATACTTCTTAATTTTGTTTTTAATTAATTTTTTGGATGGTTTTCAGAAGAAATTTGCTCCTGATGTACCTTCTTTTCGCTTTCAAAAAATGACAATGACATTATCAAGCATTTGACACCTTAATATAAATGCAGCCTGACTACCAGAAATACACATGAAGTCTGAAGGCAAGTACTTTGGATATGACTTGTAAATTATACTATTGAGATCTAATGGGCCTATAGTCCAACATTGTGGTTCAGGCATACCTTTTATCCTTGGATAAAGGAAATAAATGTTTTATTTAGCCTATGTAAAAATAAATAACTATAAATATTTTATTTAGCCTATGTAAAAATAAATAACTACTAAACATACTAAATGATTTTTGATCTCATCAAATCTTAAAATTCTTAAAAGACCAAAGTTGGCATGCCATCTGGACTCGAAACCTTTAGACTATATTAAATACAACTTGTTTAACTTAATTAAGGCTATATTCTCCTTAAACTCAGTTTGGAAGAAGTACACATACAAATATCTGCAGTATCAAATACAAATATTTGAGAATTAGAGAATAATTTTTTAAAGTAGTTTACAAAAATGGAAGTAATGTCCTTGTGATAAAAAATTCATCCCCCTTCCGTATCCTTGATCTAGACCACGGATTTCTTTTTTTTTTTTTTATATCTCCATTATTAAAGCATAGTTGTCTTGACTTTTGTTTCTAAAAACTTTCTTGCTGAAAAGTAATTTTATCCCTTTCTTGACAAAGGAATGATTTATCTGAATTAATTTTGGCTGTTGTGAGCGTTTTTAGGTTGGACACTTTCACCGATTCACACCCATGTCTGCGTTTTTTATGGTTAAAAAGAAATAGGGGTAATTACTATTTTACCCCACTCTATTGGCAATGTGGCATTCCCAAAAATGTTCTCAACAGCATAGGCTGTTGGCCCCCAACAACCAACAGCCAAAGTTTTTCTGATTTATCCACACCATGAATGTGAGTTCTGGGAAGCCCATTACCTGCTTAAAAACAAGGAGTCACCACCCAATTAAGAGAGAAAATGGATTTTCATTTTAGTATTGAAAATTTGATTTACAAAGCCATTCAACTAAGAGATTGATCATAGATTTAATTGGATTGGGAGAAGGAAGGTATTAGACGCCCTCTCTCCAAGCCACAGTGATAGACTAAATTTGAGAATTGTCTAAATTCTTCCTACAAGAAAATAGTCTAAAGAAGTTGATAAAATTCCAAAAATTTGTAAGAACCAGACCGATCGCAACAAAGGAATCACTAACTGCTATACAAAAGGCCTTCAACCAATCAAGGCGAGTGGGGTGGGTGGGGAATCCAACCATTTGTGTTGGATTGTTGTAAAATCTTCCCCTTGATTGATTGCGGGGGAGGGGTGGGGGGTTGTAAGTTTCAGGCCAGGGATCTGCTAGAAAAAAAAGCATGTACAATGGCTTACGTAACCCAATCAAGAATGAAAATATCAGTGATCGTATGCTGAATTTCATTGTCATATATAGTCTTGTATGTGTGCACGCAGCATAAACTTGGTTAGTTCATCCATATATATATATATATATATATATATACTTGTGACTTGTGAATTCTGTTGGACCCTCAGTGGCTCACTCCCAAGTCCTAACTCAACAAGCAAGAAGCATCTTATTTTAACCACGTAACTCGTATGATTGATTCTACATCTAATGCAGATGTAAGCGACTTTGATAAATTGATTGTAGGCCACCAGATTTGCCTAATCAAGGGGATTTGGCGTTTGGAGCCTAGCGTAAAAAGTATACTTGTGGTGACGTTGATCGTCTTCCTAGAATCGTAGTGGGAAGCCCCGACCCAATATTCCTAAGCCTCCAACCATTTAAATATTTCTTCATCCACCTAACTGGCTAACTTTTTTTTTTTTTTAACAAGGAATAAATGAAAAAGTAGTTTTATTAACAAAAAAGTAGGAGGAGATGGGTTGCCAGTCAATTGCTTTTGGATTTGTTATTCATCTTCCCTCTACGTCTTTCTGCGACCGTGGATTAGTGAATAAAAAGACCAACCCACTCCCGAGTCATGTCCAGTCACTGAGATTCTCCATCCATCCTACTCCCATAAAGTTGCAAGTGCTGAACACCAACCCACATCCTCTCCTCACCACATAATTGCAACCAAAAACTCCACTATGTCCACCAGTACTGTTGTCATGGTTGAACCGGTGAACCCGTAACTTATCTGGGTTCTGGTTTATTCATGGTTTTCTGTCCAAGTAAGTTTAACAACATTGATACGATGTCTACCATAACTTTAAACCATATACAAATCTAGCTCAGCACTGGTACGTTAGCAATCTTACAAATCATAGTTGACCAATGAACCATTCATTTATTCTTTTGTTAACTAATTTTGTTGTTTTTCTCCCTTTATCTGCAAATTTATCTGATGATGACTAGCCCAACAGATAAATTAATCCATAAATCTATTCGTATTTTCCTTATTATATCTACTAGAAGTAAGGATTAAAATTTTGCAATGGAGGGCGTATTGGCCAATGCATATCATATTGGTGAGCCAGTAGCTAGGGGATGGACCAACCAAGACATATTGAATTGGACTATTCCAGATTTAATGGCCCAAAGTATTTATTGGATTGGATTGGATCTGATCCATCAGTAATGAATTTATAATGTGTTGGGTTAGATTAAGCCGATATCTGGTCCATTGATAGAAGATAAGAATATAGGTGTCTATGAACCAGGTTTGGGTTAGAACTAATCTAAATTATAACAAATTTGAACATATTGAATAGTCCAGATATTAAAATTAGACTGATCTAAATTATTCATTGGATTGGATTGAATCTGGTCTATTTGTAATGGATTCACATTGGACTGGATCAGATTAGACTAAATCCAGTCCAATTGACACCCCTAGATATGGGATCCGACCTGTTTCAGGGGTAGGGGGTAGATAAGTATTATACAAACTCCTGAACCAACCTGTTAGAAAAAAAAAACTAAAAGTGACCAAACATATCTGGCATATGAGCCTATATCGATATTTAAAAACTTTATCAGAATTAAAAAAAAAAAAAAAACTTCATCAGAAAGAAAATACAAACGTTGGTGATTGGTTGCACCCAACTAGAGACTAGAATATAAATCGAAGCAGTACACCTATGGCTTACGCTTCCTTGACATCACCAAGAATATGGAGTGGAGCGACATAAGTAGCAATTCCGAATATTTTATGGGGCAATAGAAGACAATGTCTGTTGGTAATAAAAGGAGGCAGTTACATGGTATGGTCATTGGTGGGCTTCCTGACCCTGTTATGGGCCCCGTCTTGTGCCACAACCCTCCAAAAGTGGATGAATCTTTTCCCAGAACCCAGATGGGTCATGTGTCCCCCCTATAGAGTTACCATCGATATTTATCCGACCCACCCACCAAGAAATGTCCCATTTGGTTTTATGCTCCGGGTCCGGGGACTCGGTCCATTTGCTTTCCGACCTCGACCTCTTACTACACAATACACATGGACATGGACGGCGTAAAGGGTCCATGTGATAAGGATACAATAGACAATAGGCAAGCTTTCAGTAATAACCAATTAACCAGAGAGAGAGAGAGAGATGACTTACTGGTAGAGCATAATCAATGCGCCACATTCCACTAACCGACCCTATTGCATGCGTGTTGACATTTTTTATCCATTGCTATTTTACCTGTTCCTCGGTCAAATTTTTTTCTTCTTTATTTGCTTTTTGCCATCCACTCCCCAAATCCAAATAATTCCAAATCCATCCTGCCTTTGCCTTTCCTTCATTCCTTGTGCAACGGAAACCTCGCTGCCTTTCTAATTCTACTCTCCACCCAAATATAAAACACCCCATATTTGCCAACGTTAATTGATAAATCATAAATGTTCTGTTCCCTTGTCTCTTTTAAATTCCTTCCCTCACTTTTTCACACGTCTCTCCATCTTTAAAGCTTTAGCACTTGTTAGTTCTGGCTTGCCTCCGATTCAGATTCTCTGTTCTTCATCTTCTTCACAAAATACTCTGTTCTTCCCCAAGAAGCACCATCATGGTCAGTTGCTTTGTATTTTGTAGGTTCAAGAGAAAATTTCCTCGTACCCGAGCTGGGCATGATAAAGTTCTACGGATTGTCAAGTCTGACGGCAAGATTTTAGAATACAGAGCTTCGATCCTCGTAAAGGATGTTCTGTTGAACTTTAGCGACTGTGGCATCGGCATCTCGCAAGAAGCTTTCCGATATCTCCCACCTAATTATGAGTTGAAGATTGGGCACATGTATTACCTCCTCCCTTCTTCTTCTTCTTCTTCTTCTTCTGCTTGTCTTAGTCCTAGTGCTGCTCCTCCACCAGTATCTCCCTCTTCGGCTGATGCCCATCGCCCAGGCTGTCTCAAGCGAATTAAAGTGGTTATAACCAAACAACAACTTCAACTGTTGTTGTCAAAGACAGTGTCGTTGGAGGAGCTACTCTTGGCACGGGATAAGCCAGCGTGGGATGGCGTTGATTCAACGACAAACTGGAAGCCCAAGCTTGAAACTATACCAGAGGGAAACGAGTGGTTCGGAACTTATGCCTCCACTGCTCCATTGCAGCTGCTTCTCTAACCACGAAACTATTTCTGTAACACGTAACCCCAAAAAATGGAGGGATACAAAGATTATATATATGTAGTATAACTGAAATTGAAAATTCATGTGTCACCTGTGGCTGTGTTTTGAAAAATGAATCAAGGACGATACTTCAGAAAACAGAGGTTTTTGCAGTACTGGACTCCATGTCTTTGTTGTTTTGGACTACTTGTTTAGTTTCTTAGTTTCAAGTTTGAGACACAGCAACATAAAAGTCAATCATCCATCTCCTCTCCTTTTCTCTCTGTTGGGTAAGATGGAATTCAACCATGGGCCTTAAAACATGTTTCTTCGGATATTGACTGGTATTACTGGATGGGTGGAGGGATGTTTCCCGTGAAGGTTCTGGAAACTGTACGGGTCATACAAACTGCTGTGATCAACTATTCAGGATACCTAAATGGCAAATGCAGAGACAAGATAGAGGGCTGTTCCAATAGGTTCCAAGTGAAAGGGGCAGGATTAGTTGTAGTCTTCCCTAAACTAATGAATTATTCTAGGTAGCTACATAATAACCAACTCTGTCCTTGTCTCTGTTTGTACCAAATTTCAGTCTGAGAATAAAATAGTATCTGGTCTCCATGGGCAATAAGGACTTGGAAATTGAATTCAGATCAGGTTTGTGTTCCACACTTCACGTTCATATCCAAATTGAGTGTTCACTTGGATCCAATCCATTTTATGGACTACCCTTAGGCTATGTTCGGGTCTTAGGATATAATGGCGTTTATTGTGCATGAAGTCATTGTAACATTTATTAAAAAACAAAAAAAAACATTTAGATTTATGTGCATGAGGTGTTGAGGTAGGATGGAAACGAATTAGATCGGATTTGGATCAGGGTATATTTGAATCTGGTTCGGATTTTATAAATACTGATTCGAATTCGGATATGATAAAGATGTTGGATATCTGAATATGATTCGATCTGATTTTATTTAAAAAATTAATAAATTATTAAAAGGCAAAGAAAATATAATAGTTTAAATAAAGAAAAAAACAAAAAAATAGAAATATTTCTTCAACTATTTTCATCGTATATATACACATTTTTTATAAAAAATAAATACTATAAAAAATTTACAAAAGTGCAATATAAATAACATATATAGATATATTATAAATAAATAAATAACATGTATATATCGGATTGGATAGGGGTGATCCGAATCTGATCCAATGTTTAATCGGATTTGATACTTTTATTTTTCTTTTGACTGTGTTTGTTTGCAATGTAAATAAATTTGTAGTGATACAAAATTATGAAAGTGCAAATGATTTGAGCATAGATTCTGATTTATTTTTATTTCAAATTTTAGTTTATTCTGTTTGATTGCACTTTGCAGTGCAAATGAAGTAAATTAAGACATAAAGCAGCAGAATAAAGTAAAACCCAAAACAAAATTTACATTTTTTCATTTGCACTCACTCCCATGCATATGCATTTGTATTAATGCAAATAAAATTGCACTGCAACCAAACACAGACACAGCCTTTTATATTTTTTGGTATTGGCATTAAGGTGTGGACACAACAAAACAGGGCTTGCCATGGAGAACTGACAACTATGCAAATTTGATCCTACACATTCAGAAGGATGCCTGAGCGGTTATCTCAACTATTGGGTCATTGGCCAAAAAGGCCTAGAGGCCATTGCCATTGCCCGTAGGTTTACGAGTGATTTGCAACTTTGTGACCTTGGGAGGTCAATGTTGGAAATGAATGGATATTATTAAAATCGAGTTCTCCAATCTTTTCACCTAAAAACAAGGCACCAACTATATATTTTGGCTGCAAAAGAGATAGAAACATTTCAAAAACTGATATGTGCAAATAAAAATTAAAGACAAAAACATTATATAATCAAATAACAAGATCCATATCGTCTTTCACCACCGCCGTAGTCTAATTCCTCCTCTATATATAACCACTGCCACCACCTCAACTATTGATAGCACTTCTAGTAGCGCCAAGATATAACAACAGTGGACACAAACTTGGCCATTTCGCCTCTAAGGTCGACCCCTCATGCCCAATCTGTGGTGAAGCAACTGTAACTATTAAGCAAAATAGGTTCCTCAAATGTCCACCCATGGCTTTCATTTGGTTCAGTGTGGCTTCAAGTTGCAGAATTGACTCGGCATTCGAATTGGAATCTCTCTAACTCTAAATGGTTGGTGCAATGGTGGCGAATTGATGACTCTCGATCGGTGTTTATTAAATGTGCTGTTGTTCTCTACCATGCACGGAAACTGAAAAGGATGGTGTAGATTGGTTTTAGATGTAAAGTTTTCGACCCTTGCTCTGAATGGCTAATGCCCAATTATCAGAACTGCATGTGGCCAAGCAATCGGATTCAGTGACATCCCTTGTTACTCACATATGGGTTCTCCCACCTCGTAACGTTCTTAAATTAAATTTAAGGGTGAATTACTGACGAAATCTGCGTTAAATTCTCCCTTCAACTTTCTAATATAGTTGCAATTATACCTTTTTTTTGTTAGAATCTTCTATAAAAAAATATCCAAAATACCTATGAAGTAACTTTTGACTAAAATGTTTATTTTTAAAATCTCTCTTCATATAAATCACTAGTTCAAATCCTTCGTATCTCTTTTTTTAAATTGATTTATTTTTCAAATTTACCCTTCATATCAATTGCTCTGAAACTTTAAATTCTCTATTTTTTTTGTTGTTTATAAAGTTTGTATTGTTTTTCCTATAAAAAGTAGCTTCAACTCAATAGTAGTTGTATGGGTACTTTGGACACTTTCATGCATCTATTAGGGGATTCTAACAGAGGGGGTCTACTTGTGTTTGTGTCTGAAAGTTCAGGAAAGGTGATTGCATTACCAAACTTCAGGGGAGGTTTTAGTAGGGGTGGCAATTTTTAACCCAACCTGCTAAACCCGCCCAACCCACCCAGTATCTAACCCATCCAACCCGCCCATTTACTTGGTGGGTTATGTGATCAACCCATCACCCAATCCACCCATTTAATTGGGTTGTGGATAACCATTGTGTTAACCATTATAGACACAAGTATTAATTCCTTAGCAATTTTTTTTAATTTTCTTCATTTGAATTAAATAATTTATAATTAATGCATTAACTTTCTATTAATAATTGACTAAATTTAATTTTTTCTTGAATCAATACACTTCACCCAACATAAATCCAAATCAATTTGACCCGAGTCTGGATCAGTTCAGCACGGTCTGACCCGATCCAACATATACCGATCTGGGTTGACCCGAATCCAAAATAGACCTCGAGAGGGATGGTTCGGTGCCGCTTGCTCTGTCCGATTTGGGCCGTCCGGTCGGACCAAGATGTACACACTCTGACCCGACCCGATACACGTCGATTCAGGGCAACCCAAATCTAAAATGGTTTGAGGCGGGATGATTCGACCTCCGCGTGCTTTGCCCAATCTGGACCGTCCACCCGACCAATATCCACACGGCCCGACCCGAATATGGACCGACCCGATTTAGCTACATTGACCCGGTTCGGGTCAACCACTTCCGGTCCTAAACCCGTACACAAACCTGATATGGTTTGGTCCAAGTTAGTCCATCATTGACTGAATTGGTTCGGTCCGGTCTGGTCCGATCAGATTGATCTAGATCTAAATGGTTCAACCACCCTTGAACCTAAGTGGTTCGGTCAAACCCAGAATCCAAACATAGTCGAATGGCTTTGTCGCTTGTGTAAAAATAACATACATGTAATGTGATCTGAACCTTCACCACTTATGTAAATAATAACTACAATAACCACCAAGTTACAACCAACTTATTTGTTAAGAGAGAGAGTTTGTTTTGTAAATCCATAAATATAAGATTAATGGGTTTGGGCGGGTTGGATTGGGTTAAAGCGAGTTTGGGTTGAACCCAACCCATTTAATTTTATATAACTGGGTCATTAATGGGTTGGCAGATTAGATGGATTGGGTTAAAACTCAACCCAAACCAAACCCAACCCAACCCGTGCAATTGCCACCCTAGGTTTCAGCAATTTACCCATGGAAAGACTACAAGTTGGCATAATAGTTAGGAGCCAGAGTGGGGGCTTTGTGATGACCATCCAGATCAGTTAAACACACACTATGAACACATTGTGTAAGCACTTGAAAGGATATTTTAACACCTACCCCTTAAAATACCCCCAGCCTACCCTTGAAAAAGATTAAAATCAGCTTTTGATATAGGCATAGAATATTTATTGTGTGCTTTGCTTACAGTGTCGTATCTACTAGATCTGGACTCTTATGGTTGCACGTGCTGTACATTGCAGCTCTGTTCATTCACTTTGCTCTTTACATCACACAAACTATCAACACATTACAGCTCTGCATTGGGAAAATCTTTCCATGAATGACAAAATTAAGTACATGAGATGTTCCCAAAGCATGACTGAAAAAGCTGTGTGGTGTGTTCAGTAAGCACTCCTCATTGAGGAGCAAATCCGGACACCCTAATTGGGTCATTTCTCTAATGAGGAAATGAAAACACATTATGGCTATGTTTGGTTTGAAGAAAAAAGTAGGGAAAGGTAGGGCCTATCCGTTGACAACACTAAATATTGGGCTTAAGAGGAGAGAATAATTTGTTAGTAAATTATTTCTAAATAAATAAATAAATGTTTATTGAAATCTATCTCTTAATGTCACATCTCTTTTATTCTACCAACTTATTTTATTAAAATAAATAATTTATTTAATTTTATTAAATAAATAAATGTTTAGGTAATAGTAATAATAAAATAAATAAATAAATGAATAAATAAAAGTTGAGATAGAGAATAGGAGAGAGAGAGAGAGAGTTGAGAAAGAAGAGATATTGCATTTTATTTATAAGATGTCATAATTGTAAATAATTGTATGTAGCAGTAATGTAATTTTTGAATGCTATTGAACCAATTATATAATGAGATTTGTCTTATATGTGGCATTGCTGTAATTTTTTAATATTATAATGGCAATTATATAGGGAGATTTGTCTTATATGTAACATTCTTATAATTTTTCGAACAAAAGAAAAGTGGGAGAAAATAGAGAATAAAGAAAAGAAGGGAGAGAGAGACATAATTTAGAGAACAAAAAATCATACAAGTGTCTGCAGTACACCCTCCCAATGCTTAACAAGCTATAGCGCTTATTTAGAAATGTTTGTTGGCTCTATCAGTCAAATGAAATAGATCGTTCCTCTAGGAAGAGCCAATCAAGAAATTTCATTATATCCCTTCCCTTCTAAGATCGTTCTATTTTGGTTTGACTGGTACCTCCTAGGGATAAACGAGACGTAGATACAGTACAGAATATATTTCTTTTTGCTATTCAAACTAATACAATACAATACAATACTAATAAAGACCTTCGACTGACTAAAGTATCTATAGATATAGATATTGGAGTGTTTCTTATTAATGACTAATGACTACTTCCGTGATTTGGAATAGAGTATCAAGTAATACGTTCCAGGTAAGATATAAATTAACTGCTCCAGCCGGTCACTTATACATTGAGATCTGAATACACTAGGTTGCACCATAAAAAGAAAGATGAAAATGTGGCTCGAAGTGGTAAATGAGAGAAGCATGGTTTTGAATACTGGACCGGTTGAAAAGAAAGAAAGAAAGATTCAGCCACGCATATAAATATAATTTCGCACGGGAAGGGGAATGCCTTTTGAGCACATTTGTTTCTAACATGTAGAGGTGCAAATGGATCGGATCATGATCCGAATGAATTCATATCATCCTTGTTTGGATCTTTGGATCAGATCTGATGCGACGTAATCTGGCTGTTCCTAGCTGGAGATGATTTGGCTTCCAGTAGACGATGGAGTTAGCTAATCTGTAAAAAGGGGAATCAGAGAATCCGGGGGTGCTAACCCTGCAAGGTCGCTCCGAGGCTTAAGTCAGTAATTCGCGAGCTAATGGTAATTTAGAAAGCAAGAGAGCTAGTGAGCAGAGATTACGCGTACCTTTGCCCTTGGAGGGTTGGGGTCTTTATATATTAGAGTCCTCGCGGGTTTTTCGGAGTGGTTCCGGGTTTCTTGCTATAATGAGGCCCGTTTCTGCATTAACAGGAGATAATGTTGCCAGCTGATAAGGCTTATCACTGCCGCCCGAATCGGTCGGGGGAGATAAGGCTAGCTGTTACGAGGCGTGATCCCGTAAAGCATGGAATCTGGTGGCGAGATCTTCGTGGTTGTCATGCAGAGGTCGGTCAATATTACCCGAGCTAGTGCCCCTTGGATCCAACTTGGTACGAATGTTGAAGTGCCTTGGAACCGAGGTGATCTTGATGCGATCGTGTTCTGAAGTGAACTTGTCCCGAGGTGGTTCGGTTATCCGAGCTTGGTCCGTTGCAGACTTGATGCGTTAGAATGAGCTGTCATCCTGTCAGTTAGGTCGTGTCCATGTGTCCCCCTATTACTAGGTCGGGCCAAATCACCCTACATGAATTGCTCCCACTCCCCAAGCCAGGGGTCCTGACCCGGTGCGGGGAGTTCATGACGAGCCAAGTGGATTTGGTTCGAGGTCCGGGCAGCTAGTAAGATGAATCACGAATCGATTTGTTCGGCCACCCGATTCAACTAGGAAAACCCAGGTCGCATCTGGCTTACGCGCAGATGTCACACGATTTGTAAACTCCGCGTACGTCAAAAAATGCGCTAAATCGATTTTATCCTCGGGGGTCGCGTAGCCGGTTTTCCTAGGAGTCGTTGGATTGCTTCGATCTCGACCATTAGTTCTCGGGCATAGAGGCTATAAATAGGGGGTCCGTGACTCATTCTTCTTGCAACAAATTCAGTGATTGAGCTCTTTCGAGGTTGCGTCGGAGTCTGCCAGCTCGGTCTTCTTTCTGTTTTCTACTTCGTTCTTTCTTTTCAGTGAGTCCCCATTCCTTACCTTTTTCCTGCTTTCCGATTATGTCGAGTACTAGTGTAGATAGGCTCTTAGATAGTGTTAGCGAGGTGGAGGGTGCTGTTGTTCCTGTCGGGGAAGTCACCTCTCGGCACGGTGCCTCCCCTCTTCGGCCTTTAGAGGGAACCTCTAACCCCGAAGTTGAGCCATCTCGGCTGGGGGAGACCGAAGCTCAGGAAGAGGGTCCGTTCTCCAGGTCGAGGGCCCCATCTTCTTCCCGAGGTCGGGATCCCGATGACTTCGGTCCTTCCAGGCTGTCTTCGAACAGACTGATGTACTTAGTATCCCGCTATCGCCTCCCCGATAGCTCAGTCTTTAGCATACCCTTAGGTCAGTACACTTGGGCTCATGATCAAAATGAGCTCGCCATTTTTGAGGAGCAATGGTCCGCTTGAAGGAGAGCGATGACAAGGTCCGCTCGAAGGAGGCTCGGGACGCCAAGGTGGAGGTACGGAAGCTCCATTGCGAGCTAGACCTAGCTCGGGGCGAGGTACTTCGAGCTAAAAAGTGAGCTGAGTGCCAGAAGCAGCTGATTTTGGATCAGGAGGGGTGGATCTCCTCGCTGACCGAGGAGAATGCTAAGCATAAGGAGCTGATTTCAGCGATGACCAAGGAGAACGCGAAGCAGAAGGAGCTAATCGCAACAATGACCGAGGAAAAGGCGCGGCTTCAACGAGATGTCAAAAATCTCGAAGCAATGGTCCAAGAGCGTACCCAGATCTTCGAGACCGCTACCTAGGAGGCACGATCAGAAGAAAGGAACCAGGCCGTTTAACACTTCAATGAGTCCTCGGAGTTTCGTTTTCTCCAGGTCGAATATGGTTCAAGCTCCTACCGCTCCGGGTTCAAGTTGTGCAGGTATCTGGTCCAGCAGAAGTTCCCCAATCTCGACCTCGGTGCCATCACGATGTCGGGCTTAGCCCCCGGAGTGGCCAAGGCAGCGAACGAGGAGCCCGACTCGTCAGAGGAGGAGAGCGATGACGAGGTCAAAGTAGTGGAGCCCTCGGATACGGTTGGCAGTCCTCGTGCGTGATTTTGGCTCTTTCCTTTCTTTGAATCATGGATGTACACCCCGAAGCCCTTGAGCTCGGGTCACAATGAGATCTTTGTACTTAAAATCTTTTCATCAATGAAATATAAACCTTTTGACTAATCCTGGTGTAAAATATTCTAAGTGTGAGTGACTCCCGATCTGGGCAACGAATGTATAGGTGGCCCGAATTGTCGAGCTACCGAGCTGGACAATAAGTAAGGATAACCAAAAATAAAATTTTTCTAAGTGGAGATTACCCCAAATTGTCTGACTAGACTACTAGTAGGAGTAACTTCACGTAATGTACACTGAGGTGAGCGGCATTACAGGGTATATACCTGACCTGTCCACGCACGGGCTACTCCTACTAGTAGTCGAAGTGGGCTAGACATCGTAGGGCTTATACCCGAGCTGTCTACGCCTTAGGCGTTAGAGGTACTTTGTCTATGCCGAAGAGGCGAATAGGACTTATATGCCCATGCCGAAGAGGCGACTGGGTCATAGGTGCCCATGCCGAGGAGGCGACTGGGACTTATATGGTGACGAGTCCGTCAATTCAATACTTTAGCCCTTAGGCCTTGGGGGTGATTTATTGTCCACCCTCCTTGATCTTGCCCAAGTCGAGGAGGCGACGGGGGCTTATATAATGCCGAGGTCTTTTATCATCTTGGCACCTTTAGTCCTTAGACTTCTGGGAGTGACTTACAGTCCGCTCTCCAGTTAGGCGATCATAGGTAGTATCGCCTTAAATTGCTGACGTTCCACACCCGAGGCACTTGTTTTCCTTCTAAGGTTTCAAGTTCGTACGTACCTTCCCTAAGCACCCGCTTTACTCGGTAGGGTCCTTCCCAATTCGGTCCAAGCTTACTAACACCGGGCTCAGGCACCATGACTTTGCGAAGAACCAGGTCTCCAATGCGGAAGTTCCGCTTCTTGACCCTGGCGTTGTAGTACATAGCCACTCTCTGGTGGTAGGCCGCGGTCCGGATGTATGCGAGGTCTCATACCTCTTCTACTAGGTCGAGGTTGGTGCACAGCTCGTCATCGTTTGTCTCTTCGTCGTATGCCTCCAAGCGTAGCGTAGGCACCATGATCTCGGTTGGGATTACTGCCTCCGTGCCGTAGGTGAGGTTGAAGGGGGTTTCACCCGTGGCGGTCTTCATAGTGGTTCGATAAGCCCACAATACATTGGGCAGCTCGTCTACCCATAGTCCTTTAGCTCGGGCTAAGCGTGCTTTCAGTCCACGGAGGATGGCCCTATTCGTGACTTTCGCTCGACCATTTACTTGAGGATGTGCCACCGAGGTGAAATTCTGCTGTATCCCCATCTGGTTGCACCAGTTTTGAAACTTGATGTCCTCGAATTGCTTGCCGTTGCCAGAAATAAGCTCTCGAGGTAGTCCAAAGCGGCATACTTGCTCCTCCAAAAGAAGTTCTGCACGCTTCGTGCTGTGATCGTCGCAAGAGGTTCGGCCTCCACCCACTTTGTGAAGTAGTGCACTGTTACCACTAAGAATCTCCTCTGTCCTGTCGCTGGCAGGAATGGTCCAAGGATGTCGATTCCCCACTACGCGAAGGGCCATGGGCTAGTGAGATACTTCAGGTCAGTAGCGGGCTGGTGGTGGACGTTGGCGTGCCTTTGACACTTGTCACATCTTTTGATGAGCTCAAGCGCATCTGCCTTCATCGTTGGCCAGTAGTAACCCTGTCGTAGCGCTTTCTGGGCGAGAGCCCTGCCCCCCAAGTGTCTGCCACACAGACCTTCATGAGTGTCACGGAGAACGAGCTCCACTTCTGAGTGTCGCAAGCAGCTCAAGTAGGGGAGCGTGTAGGATCTTCGGTACAACCGTTCGTCTATTATGACATACTTGGCTGCCTGTCGCTCTACCCTTCTAGCCATGTTGCGATCTGTAGGGAGGGTCCCGTGAAGCAGGTAGCTCGCGAGTGGATCGATCCAGCTCAGCTCTGCTTGTGCAACAGGAGTGACCTCTTCTGCCCCCCTGAGAATTCTAGGCCGAGGCAGGTTCTCTATGTACACGGTCCTCATGGTGTTGTCACTTGTGCTGATTAACTGGGACAAGGCATCGGCCTCAGCGTTCTCGGACCTCGGGATCTGCCTGATGAAGTAAGACTGGAAATCGTGCAGAGCTTCTAACCTTGGCTAAGTAAGCGACCATGGTTGGCTCACGAGCTTCATATTCACCGATGACCTGGTTGACCACGACCTGGGAGTTACTGCAGATTACGATGTGTTTGGCTTGCACTTCGTTTGCTAAGGCAAGCCCGGCTATCAATGCTTCGTACTCTGCTTCATTATTGGACACGGTGAACTCGAATCGAAGTGCATACTCCAGCTTCACCCCGCTTGGCCCGTACAGAATGATAACAGCTCCGCTACCTTGCTGATTTGACGAGCCGTCCACATGGAGGATCCAGGGCTCCTCATCCCAGGTTGGTTTTGCTATAACCGGGAGAGGTGCCGTGCTAGTTGAAGCTTCCTCTCTGTGCTCGGGCTCGATCAATTGTGGGACTACAGTGCTGAAGGTACATTCCGCGACAAAGTCGGCTAAGGCTTGGGCCTTGATAGCTGTCCGAGGCTCGTACTGGATGTCGTACTCGCTGAATTCAATGGCCCACTTCGTCAATCTACCAGAGACCTCGGGCTTGAGCAAGACTTGCCTCAGAGGTTTGTTGGTGAGGACGACGACGGTATGGGCTTGGAAGTATGGTCAAAGCTTCCGAGCTGCGGTGAATAGCGCGTATGCCAGCTTTTCGATCTCTGGATACATTCTTTCTGCATCCTGCAAAACTTTACTAACATAGTAGATGGGTCGTTGAACCCGATCTACTTCTTTTATCAGTACCGAGCTGACTACCTCGTCACTCGCGGAGAGGTGCAGCTTCAAAATATCTCCCTCCTCGGGTCGGGTCAGAACCGGTATAATAGCTAGGTACTTTTTGAGCTCGTCGAAGGCGAGCTGACACTCTTCGGTCCATTCAAAGTCCTTGCTCTTTTTAATTGCCTTGAAGAAAGACAGGCAGCGATATGCCGACTTAGACATGAAGCGGCTCAGAGCGGCTATACGACCGTTCAACCTCTGAACCTCCTTCAATTTACGGGGCGGTCTCATATCTAGGATGGCCTTTATTTTGTCAGGGTTGACTTCGATGCCACGTCGGTTAACGATGTAACCCAGGAATTTACCCGAGGTGACACCGAAGACACATTTGTTAGGGTTTAACTTCATATTATTTTTGTGCGAAATTTCAAAAACACAATGTAGATATTTTATTAAATCATTTGAAAACTGAGTTTTGACGACCCTGTCGTCTACATAGCATTCTACTTTTTTACCGATCAGCGGCTCAAAGAGTCGGTTTACAAGTCTTTGGAATGTTGCCCCGGCGTTTTTCAGTCCAAAGGGCATGACCTTGTAACAGTACATGCTTTGCTTGGTTATGAAGGCCGTTTTTTCTTCATCGGCAGGGTCCATCTTGATCTGGTTGTAGCCCGAGTATGCATCCAGAAAGCTCAGCAACTCGTGCCCTGAGGTCGCGTCCACCAGACGGTCGATCTTGGGAAGTGGGAAGCAGTCCTTCGGGCAAGCTCGATTCAGGTCGGTATAGTCGACGCACATGCGCCATTTACCGTTGGCCTTTTTTACCAGAACGGGATTAGCCACCCAGCTCGGGTAATGGACCTCCCTGATGAAATCGGCTGCGAGAAGCTTCCCGACTTCCTCGTCGACTGCTCTCCCGTGCTCTGGGGCTAGGTTGCGTTTCTTCTGTCTAACGGGCTTAACTGCAGGCTCAGTGTTCAACTTGTGAGTTATTATTTTAGCATCTATGCTGGGCATCTTTGCCGCGGACCATGCAAACACATTTAAATTTTCAAGTAAGAAACTTGCTAGCTGAGAACGCAGAGGTTCCTCAATCGATGCATCATTTTGGAGAGTCCTGGCTGGATCTTCTGTCGAAACGGGTATAGGGACCATCTCTTCTATCGGTGAAGCTCGCTCCTCGGTGTACTCCATAGGTCGTTCTAGCTCGTGGTCATCTGCTACCTTGGCTTTCCCTTTGAGGGCGGCGACATAGCATTTGCGAGACTCGAGCTGGTCACCTCGCGTTACCCCTACTCCAAAGTCCGTAGGGAACTTCATGGCCAAATAATAGGTGGACACCACTGCGCGCAGGGCGTGGGTGATAGGCCGACCTATAATGGCGTTGTACGGGGAGGGAGTCGCGACCACTAGAAAAGTGTGGTCGAACCTCGCAATGCTAGGCCACGTACCGACCTCTACAGGTACTGAAATTCGCCCCAGGGGCCTGACTTCCTCTCCGTTGAAGCCTACCAGAGGAGTGTTCGTGGGCCTGATGTCGCTTTCTTGGAGCTGCAGCTTGTCGAACGCGTCCTTGAACAGTATATTTGCCGAGCTGCCTGAATCGACCAGGACGCGCTTCACTTCGAAATCATTGATTCTCATTTTTATGACGAGCGCGTCATCATGGGGTACTGGATCCTGTGCGCGTCATCTTCCGTGAAGAATAGGGGCTCTTCTAACCTTGGCCGCTTTGGGGGGTTCTGCTCTTCTCTTTCTAATTCATGGGCCGACGTCTTCACCGTGGTTGATGTGCAGCCCGCGACAATTGACCCGCCGATGATCATCGGGAAGGTTTTTGAGGTATCCGCGACGGATGAGTTTTTCGATCTCATCGCGAAGGTTTTTATAGTTCTCAGTGCTATGACCGTGGTCTCTGTGAAAGTGACAATATACATTTATGTTTCTAGTATTCGGATCCCCTCTCTTCCGAGGTGGCCACTTCACATAAGAGGCGTCCTTGATTGCCATAAGAATTTCTCCTCGCTTCGCATTCAAAGGCGTGTAGTTCGTCATTTCAACTGGAGGAGTTCGGAAATGCTGATCCGGTTTACTCCCTCCTCTAGCTGGTTCATCCTTCTTCCGCTTATTATCCCCGTTGGTTGAGGTTTCACCTTCTCTTTTCCTTTTTTCAGGTGGATTCTCGCTTTTTTGGTTCATCTCTTCTTCTGTTCCGATGAACTGGTCAGCGAGCTTGAGAAAATCTATGACATCTTTAGACTTGTTGGCAACCACGTGCCATTTGAACTCTTTGTGGGTGATGCCTCTTTTCGCAGCTGTGAGTCTCACGGTGGGATCTAGGTCGGGGATCTGCAAGCATGTGTCGTTGAAACGCTTAATATAGCTCCGGATCGATTCTCCCTCCCTCTGGACTATGCTGAGGGGGCTTTCCTGGGACCTCAGACACCTCTTGCTGGTGATGAAGTGTGAGGTGAAGATCTACACGAACTGCGCCCAACTTTTAATTGTCCCGGGCACGAGGTTTCTGTACCATGTACGAGCCACTCCCTTAAAAGTTGTGGAGAAGGCGACGCACATGCAGGGTTCATCAGCCCCGGCTAGATGCATCTGTGATTGGAAAGAATCCACATGGTCATTCGGGTCGAATGACCCGTCGTACTTGTCCAGGGGAGGTACCTTGAAGTCTTTGGGAATCGGGGCGGCCAGGAGCTCGGGGGATAAAGGAGACAGCACGGAAAGGAGAGGAGTGGTCTTCACGGTTCCCGAGCTCGCCTCTTCTTTTCCTTTTGGCTGTTCTGGCACTGTTTTGGCAGGGAGCTGCTCGGACTGCTGGCGGTGGCTACTGTGGACTGAGGGACCTTGTCTAGAGTCCGCGGCCAGAATCCCGAATTGGTTTTCTGCAAGCGGAACTTCAAACTGCGAAGGCCGAGGTGAAGCGGCTTTGGTGGCCTGAGTGTCTCCCAACCTATTCACTTGCTGCGAGGCGGGAAGAGTGACTTGTCTCTCCCTCCTGCCGCGGGACGAGACCTGGCTCCCGAGAGGATTCTGGATCTGGGAGGTCTCTCCCCGACGAGGAGGGCGACCGCTCTAGTGGCGAGGCTTGACCTGCTGTGTTTTTGGATGCCGAGGTGGAACCGACTATTGATTCTGTGGCAGTGGAGGGAACTGCTGCTGGTAAACATGATGCAAAACTTGCTACTGGTACAACTGAAACTACTGGAACTGTTGCATTTGGGCTTGCATAGCCCGCACGCAATGTACCAGGTCGTCAAGTTGATGCTATCCGACTGCCGGGGGAATGACAGAAGGCTCAGCAAAGGTTGCACCCACCGTAAGAGGGAGTGGGGCATTCACCGGTGCAATGACTTGAGGTACGTTCAGTGTCGGAATCCCATCTGCAGAGAGAGGCACCGTGAATTGTCCAATGCACACGGTTGGGACCTGAAGTTGTCCCCCGGAGACGTTCATGTCAGTGTTCTGTTCGGCGTTACTGGAAGATGCCATGGAAACTGAGTCTAGGATGCTTAGTGGAAAGAGGCTTTTTGAAGTGTTTCCCACAGACAACGCCAAATGATGCAATGCAATCTAGCTGGTCCTAGCTGGAGATGACTTGGTTTCCAGTAAACGACGGAGTTAGCTAATCTGCAAAAAGGGGAATCAGAGAACCCGGGGGTGCTTACCCGGCGAGGTCACTCCGATGCTTAAGTCAGTAATTCGCGAACTAATGGTAGTTTAGAAAGCAAGAGAGCTAGTGAGCAGAGATTACGCGTACCTTTGCCCCTGGAGGGTTGGGATCTTTATATATTGGAGTCCTCGCGGGTTTTTCGGAGTGGTTCCTGGATTCTTGCTATAATGAGGCCCATTTCCGCATTAACAGGAGATAACACTGCCAGTCGATAAGGCTTATCACTATCGCTTGAATCGGTCGAGGGAGATAAGGCTAGCTGTTACGAGGCGTGATCCCGTAAAGCGTGGAATCTGGTGGCGAGATCTTCTGGGTTGTCATGCAGAGGTCGGTCAATATTACCCGAGCTAGTGCCCCTTGGATCCGACTTAGTACGAATGCTGAAGTGCCTTGGAACCGAGGTGATCTTGATGCGATCGTGTTCCGAAGTGAACTTGTCCCGAGGTGGACTTGCCCCGAGGTGGTTCGGTTATCCGAGTTTGGTCCGTTGCAGACTTGATGCGTTGGAATGAACTATCGTCCTTTCAGTTAGGTCATGTCCACGTGTCCCCCTGTTACTAGGTCGGGCCAAATCACCCTACATCAAGATCAAATTTGGGTTAACCCCCTATCTGATATGGTATATGGTATATATTTATAAATATAAATGTATATAATGGATAAACATGCTATTTATTTATTTATTTATAAATATATTATTTATATTGTATTTTTATAAATTTGTTATATTATTTATTTTTTTTATAAAAAACATGTATATATATGATGAAAATAATTAAAAAAATACTTGTATTTTTTATTCTATCTTTTTTTAAATTTATATATTCAAATTTTCTTTTAATAATTTATTAATTAAAAAAAAAGATTGAATCGGATCTAAAGATTCAATTTACCGATAGGATTCGAGTTCAAATTGAGGCTTATCAGTGGATATTTGGATTGGATCAAATCCGTATAGGATCGAATTCAGGCATACCCTGATTCGAATCCAATCACAACGATTATTGTGTAGTGAAGAAGCCCAAATTGTCATACGTAAGGGTATATTATCTTTTAAAATTTATATAGTTGTGCTCTCTGTTATCAAAAAATGACATGTGCCCGAATCAATTATTATGCCACACCAGCGATTCGGCGACCTCACTCGGTGAGTCGTGAGTACGCTCCGCCGCTCCCTTCAGAAGAAAGGAATACAAGAAGACGCGGAGATCAAACGAGTTGATGAGATCTTTTTAGTGGGTCCCCACATCTGCCAAAGGAAAAGATTTTAAGATCAAAATGATATCAAATCCACTATTGGAATTTGGAAGTCAATGGGTTTATCATTCAACAAGGGCAAGGAGTGACGATCCAGTAAACGGCTAAACGCGCTTTCATTGAATATCCTTTTTACGTGTTTATCATTCATTGGATAGGAATATGGGATAGAATTAGAGGTAATGATGAGTGATAAACACGATGGATGGGATGCTTATGACTTACTCCATGGGAAGGGAACACTCTCATTGAATCATCTCTCTTTTATCGGATCTGCAAGGTTCATCTCATCTGTACGTTGCTTTTGACCAGCTTTTCCTTTTCCTTTTTCTTCTTCTTCTTCTAAGTTCTAAATTCTAGTTGCTTTGGTGGTTGATACTTCGATCCATACAGAGAGAGAGAGATAGGGTTTCTCACTTCTCAGACAAAAAAGGATACTGGGCCCGGCCCATATTCATTGCTCCTTCACTTTTCAGGCATGAGTCGCCGAGCATGCCCTCATCCTGCTTGTTGCCAACTTGCCATGCCGATCCCTACCCACTCTTGAGTCTTGAGTCTTAGACTCTTAGTCGCGTAAAATGCGATTTTGTCTAAAGCGTGTAGAGCCTATACCTAAATCAATCAGATCAAATGCACAACTTTTGATTCTATAGGACCTGTCCTGATAAAGGAAAATATGGACGGTGATTAAGCTAAAAAGAGCTTCATCGATCGTAGTCAATGTCTTTTTCGATCGTGTAGCGCGATCTTTACTTTTATTTATTTATTTTTATTTTCATTTGTTTGGTTAAAAAAAACAAAAAGATTCTTGACACTTGTGTCGGTTGAGAACCTCCAAAGAAGATCATTTCTCACCGACGGACGCGTCTTTCTCGTTCCCGTCTACAAATTCCGAAAGACAAGAAGGAGAAGGAGAAGGAGGGTAGCGAGTTAGAGAGTTAGAACAAGTAACAGATGGGAAACTGCGTGTTTGGAGGGAATAATGGAGGCGTAAATGATCAGGTGATCAAAGTGGTAACGTCCAACGGTGGGATCATGGAGCTACGTGCACCCATCACCGTAGAATGTATTACCAATGAGTTCCCCGGCCACGGCATTTTCCGAAGCCGCGATCTCTTCTCTCAACCACTTCTCCACAACCAAGAGCTTCGCTCCGGAGAACTATACTACCTTCTACCACTCACCGCCGGGAGAGGAGCCCGAATCACCAGAGACGGCGACATCAGGCCAAACGGCATTTCGTCGTCGTCTCTGGTGACTCCCTACCGGATGTCGTTCGACAACCAAGGGATATTAAAGCGATCGGAAAGCGAGGTAGTGTTTCCGAGGTGTAGTAACACGGGAGTGTGGAAAGTAAAGTTGGTTATAAGCCGGGAACAGTTAATGGAGATACTGTCGCAAGAAGCACGCACCGAGGCATTGATCGAGAGTGTGAGAACAGTGGCGAAATGCGGAAATGGGGTCTCGTCTGTGGCAAATTCAGATCAGTGGAGCCTCTCCAGTAGCTGGAAAGCTTCCTCAGAGAAACATGCATATGGGGGCCTGGATTTTAGTTTTGATTGATGTAAATTAACATAAAAAATACAACCCTCATTTTAATTTTCTTTCCTCTTCTGATTTCCCTGTACAATTTTAACTTGCTAATTTTTGAATGGCATGATTGAATTAATACATGTGAAGTAGCAGTGTTTTGTTTGATTTGTCTAGAATTAGGTTCCTTTAAAGCATGATACAACGAACGGAACATTCAACCCCCTCCGTTCATCTTCTTTGGAGAATTGGAGGAGTAGGCTTTTACTGATTTCATCTCCGACGCCCCGCCCCCTTGTTTTATTGATGTTGCTGATTTCTTATAACCTCTCAACTGCAAAGCATTGATAGATTGGAACGTCGTGTCTGTTTCATAAGCATCGATTTATCAGACCCACCCACCCAACTGTAAAATTACGAGTCGGTCTACGTGTTCATTCCCTACCCATAACGAATTTTGTACTTCTCTCTCACACTCCCAACACAAATCAATTCCTTGAATTTTTGCCGTTCAGGTGTTGTTGGAAATTGAATTCTATCTGCCACACTTTACTGATGATATGAATAATGGATCGGGCCTGAGCCGGCCTATGCCTTTTTTTATATATAAAATGTTAAATATATATAAATTATTTTATGTAATGTATGTATAAATAAATTTCATACATTATACACCATAAAATATTATATATGTATATAATTATATATTACGGGTGTTATATTATAATTTTTATATATAGAATATACAATATAGCATATGTGTGTGGGGGCCGGGCTTTCCAGGCCAAGATGAAAATGATCCATTTGAATTAATTATAAAATGAAATGATCGATTTAATTGCATGAGTTCGACCAAACAGATGCTAGTTGAAGATATGTGAATAAGGAGCTTTTTCACGGAAAATATTCAAATTAGACAAATCCCATCCACATACATGGTAGTGCTCGTATTCCTGAGTAGCATATAAGTACCAGAGATGTTTTAATGTACAGCTGTAGTGTTTTGTGGGTAAGAATGGGTAGAATTCTTACTCATTCTTGGTAGGGCCATTAATTTTTTTTTTGATATCTTCCCAACCCAGGTGCAGACAGGATTCAATCCCAAGTCTCCATTACGATCAACAGGAAACCTCACCAATCAGCTGGTTGGCACCTTACACTACTCTTTGGAATGGTCTTTTCTTATGTTATGATGATGGCATGATGAAAGTGGAAATGAAAAGTGATAAGAAATGTCTGATTGGCATTTTGTATAAGAACTCAATTTGATGGAGAATGAATTGATACGGTTCCATTTATACATTTGGAGAGAATTACGGTTTGGGTCCTACAAGTAAATTGCATTTATGGCGGGATCTAGGGTATCAATTGCACTAGATTTGGTCCAATTCGATCCAGTCCAATATGGTTCATTATTGATGGACGAAGTCGAATCTAATCTGATGAATACTTTGTACCATTTTAAACCGTCCCAATTTAAAGTCTGAACCATCCAATCTGTTGAATTTGTTTTAATTTAGATTGGTTCCAATCCAAACCTGATTTATTGACACCTGTATTCTTATCTTTTATCAATGGACCAGATATTGGTTCAATCCAATCCAATATAAATCCATTATAGATGGACCAGGTCCAATCCAATCCAATACCATTGAGGGTCCATTTGGTTGGCAGTTAGAATTGGAACCAAAATCCTTTAAAATCGAAATCAGAATGATCTATTCCCATAATCTACTTGGTTCAGACAGGAATTGGAATAAACTGGAATGGGATTTCATTCCCAAGGGAGGGGGACAGAATGGACATTCTAGCTGTCAGCAGGAATGGGAATGAGATTCCAATTCCGCTCAACCAGACAGGTTTGAATTGGAATAATCCATTCTGATTCTGATTCCGGATCCCAATTCCAGTGAACCAAATGGGCCCTAAGTCTGGACAGATCCAATTCAATATGTCTTATGGGTCTTTCCAATCTATCCAAATTGATTTGGATTTGGACGGGGTCCAACTCAATACCAGTCCATTGACACCCCTAATGAGATCAAAACCAGTCTCGACATATAGGATCTTTGTTCTCGAACTTATGTTTTTAATGGCTGGATCCTAAGCCCACTAAAATATGGGTATGGAGCAAGGTGAGGTTTTAGATCAACGTACCCACTTCATTTCATCCCAGCCAACTGCTTCTCAGTGCACAATCTATTGATCATATAACAGCTAGATGCAATCATTGGAGCTAATTGCGATGTGTATAAATATTTGCATTGCATATTTCACAAATACACAATGATATATAAATGTATCGGTAGATATATCATACAAGGTCAGGTGGGCTGAACAGGTTTGGACTACCCGAGACCTCAACCCAAATCCAACTATTTTGGTCCTATTATAGCCCAAAGCCTGGAAAGCTAAGTCAAATCCAAGCAAAAGGTAGGGTTGGGCTTGAGTAAGGCCCAAGTTGAAGTCGTTGAATCATGCCCAATTAGCCAGCTCACGGCAATTTCATAAGATTGCCAAAAATACCAAATTGCATATTAATTAGTGTAGACTTATTCAAAACCAGAAATTTGAGATTCAAGGTCGATTGTCTATTGTCATCAAATGGAAGATCAATGTGTTGGTCTGGTTTGAGTAAATGGTTAGCGAAACTAATTAGGCTTGAGAGTAGGGCCAGTTTGAAAACTTTACAATTGATCTCCAGCCTTATACCCTGCTGGTGCTAGCACAGTCATGGTCTATTGGTGCAAATGGGTAGTTTTGGAGTATGGGGTTATGGATATGATGGGTTTACCATGGCTCCACGAGTCCTAGACTGAGGTCCATACCCAGCCTGGATTGCCTAGCATATGGGCTTTTGGGCTAAGATCAAGTGGAGTTCAAATTGTTTGTAGTAAAAAGACATTATTCTGCCTGGCTCTTGGCTCTGACTCAATTAACAATACAATGTGAACTATATATGTAACAGTTCTATTGCATAGGCCTTGTTTCTTGATGCGTTTGGGAGAAGACGCAGAATTACTTCTAGATTGAGTTGGGAACCAAAATGGTTCCTTTGAATCCAAAAGCACTCCTGGCATCCTCGCATCCAAATTCAAATCTCAATCTCTGGAAAACAGGAAGGTGTCACTTAGATTTCATTCTCTTGGATCATACCAAGTATGGCCAAGGTTTAAGGTAGCGATATGCAAAATTTAAGTATTGAGAGTTTTGGTTGATTGAAACAGTTGTACTTGTTTTTATTTGAACATTTGATCCTGTCTAATCAACTATTAGGCTATGTTTAGTTCGGTTTGAAGCAAAGAGTAGGGAAACCTATACAAGGTTTATAAAAGTTATAGGTTTCCCTACCTCTCCCTTCCTTTACCTACTCTTTCCTTCAAACCAAACACAGTCTTAGTGTTGGAAACAAATAAACAATTACAATCTCCGAACTCCCAATATTTATCATATTTTGTAGCTTGAGTATGGCCTATAAGATTCATATAAACTCAGGTGTGGAAATAATAATATATCAGAAATGGAATTTAACCATTCAGCCTCGGGGAGATTATGAAACATTAATTATTCTTTTCAAAATTCAAATAGACCTCTAGCATTGTCATACTAGATATTTCATCTTCATGTTGGTGCTTTAGCATTGGCCTGGTGAACCGATTTCAACCATTTCAAGCTCTATTTCTTCAATCTGGATTTTCCTGCTGATGATAATTAAGACAATAATGTAGTTGGATATCTTAAATTCTTACTACGACCATTTTGATGTGGCTGCAATGCAATGTGTATAGATTCTATAGGCATAGAAAGAAAGCTTTCATATGGATCAAGTAGCTAGAGAGATTCTATACGCATCTCAAACCTAACCTTGAATTATATTGGACATTTTCAAAAGTGGGGCTAATTTTATTAAAATTTTTCTTTGCCCAATTGGGTGACAACACTCAATAACATAAAACTGCTCATAATAGAGGTATTCAAGGGTGGAGCTTGGGGGGGCATGGTCTCCCTTATGCCTCAGAATCTCCATTGATTGTTTTGTTGGACCCCTTGCTCCATGGCCCCATCCATGTTCATTCCCTCATCCCTCAAAAAAGAAAATAAAAGAACAAAAATTAAGCAAATTCTTGGCTTCTATATAAAGTGGATAATTGGCTTCTATTTGTCTTAGAAAAACTTCACTACTTAACAAATTAATTCTAACTTCACCGTACTCTTAGAGAAGGATGACTGGAGCTGATGTCAAGACATAGAAGACTCTGGAATCGATTTATGGAAATTGGAAATGATGCTTTGCAGATGGTAAGTTCAGCTGATTTCTAATTCCACCTGTTTACATCTTACATGTTTAATGAGGAGAGAGAGGGTGTTTCCATTATAGAAAAGGAATGCGATGTGAGAGGTGACAGGAGGACAACTCCCACGTTTTAAATCTCGAGGTGTAAATGAAATCGGTTGGGCTGTTTGTTTTCAGTGGCTAGCCTCTATTCACGTATTATTTATTCATTCCACAACAACTCATCCAGCATTTAGGCATGATTATCACGAAAACAAGATAGAATAGGTTTGAAAAATTATCATTAATAACCAGCTGAAAAAAAATCAGTGGTTTCAAATAATGGCTTCTGGGAATGTATTTGTGCCCAACTTTAATTTTTATTTGACACGAATACTAAGTAGCTATCCATCTAGCGACCAATTTTGTGCAATTGTGCATGCACATAAAACTGAATTGATTCATTTTGCCTTTTTTTTTTGTTTTGTTTTATTAGAACTGGTTTGTCTTTTCCTTTTGTTAATGATGTTATTCTAACTGATCCATCTCATTCATGCTTTAATTTCTACAAGACTGATGGTTGCTCATTAATTGGGTCAGAAATTTATAAACTTTTGTTCTCTGAAAATTTAGCTGAGGCGCAGAACCCACCAATGTTTTAGCAAAAATTAGAGCAGTTGATAATTTTTTATTGTCTGCAATTGCTCTATCTGTGTTTTACTCCCTTTTGGTTTATAATGAAATTGATAAAATTTTCTTTTCCATGCTGAAATATTTCAGTGGAAGCTTTGTCCCTCCTGAAAACAAAATTGATTTTCACTATAAAAGAGACGGATATGATATTTTGCTCCAAAATTTAGACATGCATATTCATAATTACATTTGTCCTTTTTATCTGAATTCATTGCGACAAAAAGATTATCCAAGATATTGGTAATTTTACCATGTTTTCCACCTTTTTCCAGACAAGGTAATTTGGGCAGATCTCCAAATTAATTAATTACTAGTAAAAAATTACGTGCTTGTTAATTTAGAAACAAATAAGGAGTAATTAATTGAGCATATGTCTCAAGACTTTAGATGCTCATGACCCATCATTAATTGAATAGTGTATAGAGGAAAAAAAAGGGCAAAATAATTGTGATATATACTAGTCAAAAAGTTTCACTAATGCTCCACGAAAGCTGCGATGGTAAGAAAGATATCTAATCAAAGCTAATTTTTGTTATGGACTATGAAGCCAAGTAACGAGTATATTTTATTTCTGATTTGTTGAGGCATCGATCGATTAACAAAAAAATCAGGTCCCTCGTCTTTTCAGTAATGGCTGGAGACTGGAATTGGTAGCCTCTTTAATTAATTACTACTCAGTACTCACCACGCGTGGGGGCTGTGGCTGAAATTGAACTTTCCGCTTGGACGTCACACGCAGCATCTTGATTTCAATGCTTCATTCCTTTCGCCATATGCCAAAGCTATGAAAGACTGAATATTGGTTCAACTAGTCTTGAATATTGGATATCCGAATGAATGAATTATTGGGTACATAGCTTGACGTCTACCAAACCAAATGGGCCCCCGGTTGGCTGCTTCTTCTGAGCTAATCTCCAACTTCAGTCTTTCTTTCTCGTTAGGAGTTGGAAGTATCATCAGTAACCTGCTGATCAGATAACATAGATTGATAGAACATCTTCTTTGTTTGTTTTCCTCCGGGGCCTGACCGTCTGAGACCCATGCCATTCATATTGTCATCAATAAGTGCCCCAACTGTTTTGTCTCAGTCCAGCAATTAATATTTCCGTTGTATATGTGCATACATCGATCAGGGAATGTCACAGCTCACAATGTAACCAGGTTATGCAGTAAGACAATTGGGCCTTTTCAACTCTTGGGGGTAGGCCCACCTGACTTCATTTCTTTTTTGATCTTCTTGCAGATTGTATTGAGACCATGGTTTTTAAAACCGAACCGGTCAGAGTCCGGTTATAGGGTCAAACGGTCTGATCATTCAAATTGAATGCTCGGGCCGTTCTAACAAAAAGAATTCAAAAAAATAAAAAACGGTCAAAACGATTAACCACCCGGTTCGATGGTTCGCTGATCAAAATCAATAATTTTGGGAGAAAGTCTAAATTTTGAAGAAAACGAAACCAATCACCTGAGCGGTTTCCGGTTTTTTCAGTCCGACCGTCCGATCCAATCCGGTTTTGAAAACCATGATTGAGACTTAATAATTTTGGAATTTGGCCCAAGGGCTTGTGGGGGCATTTGGGCTGAGTGAGAGGAATAGACGTATTTTTGGGGATAACACAAAGAGATTTCGCGGATTTGATTCATAAATAGAGCAGTAGATGGCTCTCTATCTCTTGGATGTCAGTTTGCAAAGCATTTCATCAGGGTATATCTCTTTGACCGATCGAGACATTGAATTGCTACCTCTACTCCAGATGGTGCAGTGATGTGGGCCTTCCGTGCGTCCTCTTGGAACCTCAGATGTTTCA
This sequence comes from Nelumbo nucifera, assembly GCF_055504915.1. NCBI lineage: Eukaryota > Viridiplantae > Streptophyta > Magnoliopsida > Proteales > Nelumbonaceae > Nelumbo > Nelumbo nucifera. Next base: position 37,582,287 of record NC_142651.1, on the reverse strand, counting down.
AAGGCTAGCGCATGGTAGCGGTTCTTATAGGTCTTCATATTGCCAAATGGAATGGTCGGGTATTTGATATTTCTCCTCTCTTGCTGACAGGTGACTCTGCTAACGTGACAAGTAGATGGGCCAGCATCAGCATGGGAGTGGGCCATGGAGTGACTCAATCATTTTCTGTCTGAAGCTTGGGATATAGCCAGTTGTTTTCCTTGCTTCCTTTTGTTGGATCTTACTGTGGCTGATGGGTCAGGACTGCTGGCATCTGATTTGTATAGCAGTTACTTGTTGCACTGGTTTTTTGAATGAATGAATTAAAGGTAGAAACACATTTATTCTAATCCTCAGCAGTTTTCAAGGATTCTTTGACAATGCAAAGTCCAATTGACACAAAATTATCTCCAATTTTAGTTCATGCAACCCAAAATTTCTCCTTGCAATATTTTTGATAGACCTCCTAGCAATTCTTTGTTAAAAACCTACTTCACCCAATAGTTCAAGCTTTTAGATTGAATAGTTCTTAAATGGTTTGAATTAGAATTTATTTGACCAAGTGGTATAGTAGTGTTTGATTCTCATCACTTTTGTCATAATAATTAATATTTGAGCACAAGGTATAGAGGTAGGCTTGTTCTTATCCACAAGTTCAAGCCTAATGGGCCTTCAAGTGAGGAGGCATTTAAAGAATAAAAACGTATTCAAGAATCTCACCTAACAGCTTAAATTTTTATACACCATCAAAGAATATCTTTATTTATTAAAAAAATGAAAAGATTAAGGGGAATCAGTGCAATATTACCCATGGTTTTTAAAACCGATTCAGAGACCGAATCAGTCAGGGGTCTGGTTATCGGGTCGAACAGTCAGTCTGTTTTGACAAAAAGGTAATAAAAAAAAAAAGCGGTCAAAACAATTCAAACGGTTTAACAGTTAACCACCCAGGTCAGCGGTTTTCTGACCAAAATCAACAATTTTTAGAGAAAATCTGATTTTGAGAAAAACCGATTCCAACCGTCCGATCCGGTTCGATTTTAAAAATCATGATATTACCAAACAAAATGAATGAACATTTTTATTTTTTGGCACAAAGAAAATTTTATTGAAATTTGAAAGAGAACAACAAAAACAACGAGAGACAAAGACACTAACAAGACAGATCGGGAAGACAACACAAAGACGTTAACACATCACTCTGAATCGCTGATCCATGTACACACCACAAACACAAACAAGGGATCATCAGCCAACATTAATATTACATGGCAAACACTCATTTATTGGAATCAAACCACTGCTGCATATATACAACCTAATTAACCTCTGGCAAATTAGTCATAGCATGGGCCAATATACTATTGTACTGATGGTGGGTTGTTCTCTCTTGAAGATATCATAACCTGCTTGTCTGATATCTATACGCTCTGATGCTAACCTTGCATCATTCGGATACAACCACGTCTATGCTGATCATAGTTTGTCGGATCACAACTTTGAAATCAATATTGTATTATATGGGAAAAATCTAAAAGGACAAAAGTGTGACATAATGAGACCATTCCTAATAATAAACCATCTTTTTACATTGGCAACTTGCTGCAACAAGTCCCATCTGTAATTTACCCAATAAAATGCATAGTTTATTTTTATTGGTTCATATTTCATAAAATATATTCGTCATCAAAGACTTTAACAACATTATGATATATAGCTTTATCACTAATATATAGTCTACATTTTCATCACTCTTTATTTCTTTTAGCGACTGACATGTTACCATGCCATTATAAACGTTTTTTATGTGGGGCAGATTGATACATGCAGCTTGGTTACTAACCTTCGCATCGTTCGGATACAACCACGTCTATACCAATAGTTAGTTCATCGATCGATCACAAGTCTGAATTGTATTCAAACATTGACGGAGAAATGCTTTAACTTGGGAATTCTGATCATAGGATCCCATGTGTTGTTTTTTTTTTTTTTATGATTGCAACTAATTACAATAGAGCTCCAAAATCTCATCTATCATCTATCTATAAAAATGTTATACGTTTATTGATATAAAAAGGAGATTCTTTTATTATACGTTTATCAAAAAAATGGGATATTTCAAAATCAGTCACTATTATTACCAAAAAAATGTAGACTATACTGGATTGATAGAAACAATGGGGTAATTGATGAATCTGGATCTTCTGTCCACATAAACTCTGCCTACATTTATTGCATCTACATATGGAGAATATTTCATCCTCTGAATAGTATTATGTATGGGGAGATGTTTCCAATTCACGACTCCGGATCTTTTACCCACACACCTACTCACAATACACTATCCACCGTGAATTGGGAATATCTCCCCCTGCATAATATTATCCAGAGGATGAGATATTCTCCATGTATGACTGAGATAAACATGGGCAGAGTTGTGGTGGACAGGAGATCCGGACTCCCAATTCACGAGGGTAGTGTGTCATGAATTCTCGTGACCAGGAGATCTGAACTCGTAAGAGACATGCATGTTCATGATCTTTACATCTCGTAACAGTTTGGGCTACTGACGTGTTACCAGTTATAAACGTTTAATTAAAGCCCCATGTTCAAGGACAAAAAATTAAGTTCATCGCACGTTTAGGGGGAATATCTCTTAGTTCGTACTTCGTAGGAGCGGTGGCACCCTTTCAACTTTGAAAGCTTGAAGTCGATCTACAGATGATGATAGTAAATTATTACTGTTATTTAGTAGTAATAATAGGTAGTCAATTCTGAAATCCCCATCTCGTACGAATTGGATGTGAATCAGCTGAGCCCATCACCGGTTTGGGCTAGCTTGACAGCGGTAATTAAATCGATACATGTAAATATATAGGTACGAGTTAAAATATTCTTGGAAACTGACTGGTTTTAATTAGTAATTAAAACAGTGTAAACTAGCTAGGGAGAACCAGAAGCCCATTATAATTAAGAGAAGATGAAGATGGATATTTATACAAGGAAATGCGCCACAACCCACAAATGGGTATAGTATAGTTGGTGGAGGAGGAAGTATTAATAAAGACATATCGGATCAACTGATACAATTAAGCCGCCTTATCGCAATCTGGCCAAGACGTCAAGACAAGGCCAAATGTCTGCGTCATTTATGTTGTAAAGACTGAAGAGAGGCGAGGCAGGGTGGCATGGGGATGGGTTTTTCTTTTTCATGCTCCGTTTTCCACCCTCAACTTAAATACTTCTCCGCCCCATCGATCCCTGCCCTCAATCTCACTGGGGTTAGAAATTCCAATTCTAATCCCATCTCTATCCTTGCGAGGAATGGAAATTTCCAAATTTGTCCTGCCCCCCATTGGCCATAAGCCATTGGTTTTACTTGCAAATTTATTCATTTCTTTTCTATTTTTTCTTTCTATAATGAAACAGTAGTGTAAATTAAACCGATGACCAATGTTTAGTTATGAGTATTTTCACGTGAGATTCTCATAATGTACTTACATCATTATATTAAAGCAGCGTTGTCAGCCTCAAGTCTGGGTGTGTTAATATATTAATAAAGAATAAACAAGAGTATAAGAGAATACTAGGTTATACAAAAACCTAAGAGGTGGGCTTCCCCTGTGTTACATTATTGAAAAAGGATGAAATGAAAGAATAAAAACAGGAGGAGAAAATGGTAGTATATATATATTTGGGTTAAGTACTCTCCAACCTAATGCAGAATTATAGCATTTTGCCCTGCGAATTTGACATCAATTCATGGTCATGACCTGGACTGATCAGGATTTATTCTCTTGTACAATGGGGTTATAAAATTCTGACCTGGACTGATCAGTCATTCTCCCTATATTTTTCATATGTATTCAAGACGATGCCAATTTAAACTCTTTGGCTGTATTTGGTTTGAAAGAAAAATTAGGAAAAGGAAGGGAAAGTGAGGGGTACTAAGGTGAGTCATCCACAGACAAAAACAATCTAGTTATTAACCTTGCACCATTGCAGATACAACCACGTCTATACAATGTTTTTAAAATCAGATCAGATTGGACGGTCAGACCGAAAAATGGGAACTGGTCACCTGGTTGGTTCCATTTCACACCAAAACCACTTTTTAGCCAAAAACCAAATCACTGATCTGGGCAGTTGAATGGTCGACCCAAACAACGATTTTGGATCATTTTTTGTATTTTTATCTTTTGTCAGAACGGGTTGTCCTTTTGGATCATACAGTCGGACCATTCAACCTGGGAACCGGTCCCTAGAATGGTTCCCCACCCAGTCCGGTTTTAAAAAGCTTGAGTTTATAGCAATAGGGAAAATGCTTGGTTCCTACCATGTTGGAGAACATGCATGCTACTATAGTCATTTACACACCAATTTTAGGGTTTAGGGCTAATGATTTAAAGGTTGAGTTTAGAAGTTAGATTTTAGGGTTTAGGGTTTAGAATTTAGATTTTAGAGTTGGGGTTAGGGTTTAGAATTTAGAATTTAGATTTTTTAGAGTTTAGGATGTAGGCTTAGAGTTTAAATTTTAGGGCTTAGGATTTAGTTTGGGTTTAAAATTTAGATTTTTAGAGTTTAGATCTAAAATTCAGGAGGTGGTAGGATGCATGTCCTCTAATGTGGTAGGGGCCAAGTATTGCCCTACCAATAGTTCATCAGAAGTCTGAACTCAACATTTTGGGTTAGAGCATCCTTCTGTTCAGTTTCACCGTAAGCTTTGGCAATGAAAAGATTACAGTCATTTAAAATTCCAAGCTTCTGAGGAATTATACCTGCGTATTTCTTCATTTTCCTTTTCATTTTATTTTTTTTCATAATTCCATGTGAGAGTTGAACCCAATTTTCTTTTCGTTCCTCTTTTATTTCACACAAAGACGGAAATGGAATTTTCCCCATTTCCGGGGCATGAGGAACAACATGATCTATAACCGCAAGGATCCAGATCTATTTTGAGTGGTAAGACAAGCTGACAGCTTATTACATAATCAAACAACATTTGAAATTCAAAACAAATCAAGAGAATTGGTGGCACAACAATGAACCAATAAATCTAAGCTCTATATAGACGGGTCTTATGATCCAATGACAAGAAATGCCGGAATAGGTGTTCTTCTGTACACTGATCTTGATGCTTTTATTTCAGCTGCCAAGGAACCATGTAGAGAATGCAACTTCAATGCAGAAGAGATATGGGGCATACTTAGAGGGTAGCAGTGTGATTGAGACTATTCCATAAAGAAGACTCAAGCTTCAAGCTTTGTGGTTTAGTTAAAAAGAAAAGGGAAAATTTCAATGCCCCAAATCATGAAGAAAGTAAACAAAACAAAAAATTGAAGGAAATTAAAGACTACAACACAAGATCATGATACAATTCGGTCCCCATTGCATCGTTAATTGTTGTGGACTTTGTCATTTTGTAATGTGCTAACCCGAAGAATATCTTTATGTGTTCAGATTGACTTGGAAAACCCATCTACTGTGTATCTGAAGAGCCCAGATTTTCTATTGATTTGAGAGATGTTTGACGGTAATTCACGGCGAAAAGAAAGTGGGTAGAAAAAGCGAGTAGGAAATCCTGATCGAGTGGTATCCGAAAGAAAAAATAGAAGAAAACAACGTTCTTCGCTTGATGTTGAAACTCATTTTTATGCGTTTTACATGCTTTTTTTGGGCCACTAGCTATAATAATAAAGGGTTAGTATGAAGAAAGGTTCTGCTACGTACATCCAAAATGTGATTTTCTTGGTAAAGGACATTAGACAGTCCGATCCAGCAAGTGGACAAGTGTGTAATTAAACGAGTGATGAAGACATTCTCCTTAATTGAGATAGCCAGCTGATTCTTAATTCGGTAGTTTCATTAGAATGCCCAAGACGGATTTTGGTCCAGAGGTAAAGAGCGACTCTCAATCATGACCAACTGACTAGTTTCGGGGATCACAATTGAAGAAAAAAACTATGAATGAAACTGCGATTTTGGATAAATCCTGTTTTTTAAGAAAGAAACAAGAACCGTGAAATTCCTTAACAACTTAATAATTTCCATTTCTCACTTGTGCTTTCTATCAAAACAAACACAGCCTTGGTTTTAGAACGCAAAAATACCCTCATTATTGGTATAAACAGGAGAATATTTCATCTTTTTGACTGATAAAAGAAAGTGCGTCTTACTGGTTTATAAAAAAAACGAATACTCCGAAATCAATCCCTAAAGAAATTTACGGGTTTAATCGTGAATGATCCAAATTTATAAAATTGATTGATAGAAACAAATTAATAAATATATATATATATACATATATATTTTTTTTGGTAGTAAAATATATGCCCATTAGAATTAATAATAACGGGTAGCTGACGCGTCAATGGTCTTTTAAATCTGGTAACTATATGGATAACGGACGTCTTACCCCTTCTAAACTAAACGTTTTGTTTGTAGCAGTCTATGAGATGCGGAGTCATTATAAATGTTTAATTAGAACACCGTATATATTCCACGACAAAGCCCACCGCTTTAGCATATCTGCTAGTAATTAACAGTTGTAGCACAAATCTAATAATCTATGAGGAGCGTGCCTAGCGAGAGTTCTTGTTTGTCACTAATAAGTAAACACCCCCGATCGACTCGTAATAAACATACTTAGGGTCCGCATCTCCGGCCAGCTCGTAGATTGGTTTGTGCTGTTTGAACTTGAAGGCTTATAGCGTTGGATTTTAATCTTATAAGAGATTAAATCCAATGACTTTGATTGGTCAATTACATGAGAGATAGTAGAGGAGAGTATGGGGGTTTGATACCGTGCAACGTGCATGCATACGTGTTTGATCGGGTGTGATGCTGACCGTTGATGAGATCAACAATCACCATTCGATCGAGTGTGATCAAGAGGCACAATTCAAAGCTAACAGTCATTAACTGTTAACTACCTTTTAAACAGTCACAATGTTTGAAATTGTGACTGTTCAAGGTGCCTTATCTGAATTAGCACCTACCTTTTCTTCATACCTCTTCATTAGACCTGTTCATGGGCTGGATCGGGCTGGGCTTTTACTCTTCATAAACATGATTTTGTTAAGCTCGAGCCCGAGCCCGAGCCCGAGCCCGAGCCCGGCCCTAATAAAAAGCCTGAAGCCCGACCTAACAGAAGAAAGAATTCACCATCGGTGACTGTGTTCGTCGGTGCTGAGTTCGCGTCTGAGAGAGAGAGAGAGAGGGAGAGAGAGAGAGAGAGAGAGATGACTCATCGTTGCCGCCAGTTTCTGAGATTTGAAAGAGAAGAAGTGAGTGAGAGAGAGAGAGAGAGAGAGAGAGAAGACTCACCGCCGGTCTGTCGGAGTTGTTGCACCGGTGAATGTTCGCCAGTTCTGCGGCTGCTTAAGAGTGTCAGGAGGATGTGAAGAGAAGAGTGGTTTGGCACTGGGCAATTCGGCTATCAGGAAATGTGGAAAGAGATGAATGAGAAGGGTTAGGATATTAGGGTTTTTGGGTTTAGTCTCTAGGTCGGGTCGGGTCGGGCTCGGGCCGGGCTATTTTGGCAAATCTTGAGCCCGGCTTGAATTTATTGCAGGCCAGGATTTTTGGCTCGAGGTTAAGCCCACGGGCTCATTTGCGTGTTCAAGCCCGTCTGGGGGTCAGGTTAGCCCGTTAGGCCACCCGACCCATGAACATGTCTACTCTTCATAAACTATTTAAGGAGCATAAATCATAATTCAAAAACACACATTTTCGAAATCCACCTTTTCTCTCTCTCTCAGTCCGATCTCCTACAGTCTCACAGAAGGTTTTTTTGGAGATTCTTCAACTTTATTGATTGCAAATTCTCGCCCAAGGCTCTGTTGTATCTTAGGAACGAATTTACCTTTAACTCAACAACAAAATCAATGAAACTGAGTGGAGACAAATAACGTTCTAAAAACAGTATTTTTAGATGCACTTTAAAGCTTCTCCTCCATTGATTCCTTTTGGTCTATATTAAAGTATTAATATTAGTCAATAGTGATCATTTCTCAAATTCTATATTCACTTTCATTGATTCCTTTTGGTCTCACGCAGGCCGCTAATAAGAATTGAATGTGAATCCAGCTGAGCCCATCAGTGGTTTGGGCTTTGACATGTGGGAGTTAATGTTATTCTTCACATCATAATTGGGAGATTGACTGCTTTTAATAAAACATAGTAATTTAACTCTAAAGTAGCACATATAGGAGAAGATGGGTATTTCTATATTTGTATACAGGGAAATTGGGAGTAGGATTCAAAATTTTGGTATGGCTTTGTAGGGGTAGACCTGTTACATATGCTCATAGTAAACCTTGTCTGAGAGAACAAAATCATAAGACAAAAAAGAAACATGCATAATAAATATACCAACTCTTTAAATAAAATTTAAGGCATCATATTAATTTGATTTATTTATTTATTTTTTAACATTAGCGAATTAGGCCAGAAAAGGGCAAGAAAGACTTTACTGAAGAAATAAAAAAAGACAGCACAAGAGGAAAGAGACGAAAAGGAGGAGGAGGTGTAGTAAATACATAACAGATCAAATCATCAAAACAAAGAAAAGCCGGGTTAGTTACGGAACTATCGCAATGGTGGTCTAGAGAGTCTAGACGTGAAGGCAAGGCCACGTGTCCACAGAAGGGGGGAGATTGGTTGAGAACAAATTCCATTCTTTTGGGTTACTTTCAAATTTGCTTCCCATGCAAACTTCCACGACGATCACACCCATAAATTAAATATATACATTGTTTTATTTGTCTCGATTGAGAGTTCTCACAAACACTCGATGAGATGTTCATAAATAATGTGGAGTTGAAAATTAATTGCAATCTCTTCTCTTCTCTCTCCCTCGTTGGTCACTGCAGGGACACTTTATTCAACAACAACCCTACTCACCTCAGCTATCGTCACTCGTGAAAGATCATAAGTGGTAACCAAATACATACACACTGCTTGATTTAACAGAAGCAAAATTCCCTCCACCTTTTATTCTCTCAACCACAAATTACAACTAAAGTGGTCGATGTGGATGCAGGTCGGTAAAATATTAAAAAAAGGCAAAATAAAAAGAAATTTAGTTGCTCAGTCAATTGTCGGCCAAATGCATGATTAGGAAAAGGAATTGGAAGGAGCAGCGAATAACCCATAACAGAATAATGTATGTAGAGCTGCTACATCGTTTATAGAGATAGAGAAGATATGGATTTCTGGATTAATTGATTGCTGGCTGCTGCTGATACCAACAACCTATCTGTTTTGACAAAAGTCAAAACTACTACTACTACTACCAGTTGTTCCCCACCGGGAAATTCTGCTTGTTTTTGGGAATACAGACAAAGAATTTTATATATGGGCAATATACTAGGGACGCCTTTGCTTTGTAATTCTCTAACATATATGGTTTGATCATTGATGGGTTCTACTTTGGAGTTTTGCGATTTTCATCCAATGCTCCATACTTACGCCATCTACTTTTTCAATGGTTTATTCTACTGGTGGTGGACGTTTGGATTAACCAACTGATCAATAAATGATCGATGGTTCATTGTGAAACCAGATGGCCTGGTATTTGGTTGAGTGAAAACAAATGATCACAGTTTAGAAAGATGGGGGGGGGGGGGTTTGGTTGTTGGGTGATGGATTCACCATCTCGATCGAGGCAGCAGAGAGGTGGGGTGTTGGCATCAACAATATTTTACCCTTTACAAGTACTCTATATATTGCACTATTATTATATATTCATCTTCTTTTAATCATTCGGTTGTATAATTGATGTTGTTTACTTGTTCATATCGTTCCGTCAGGTGACTTTAAATTAAATAATTATCATAATAATATAGTCACAAGTTAATTTTGTTAATTACATTGAATCTTAATATATAAAATATTTATATATATGTATGTATATATCATAACCTTACGAAAAATAAAACGAGGAAGGCACATATTAAAAGCCTTTTCCCTATTTTCGAATCATGCCAAAGAATGAGATTCTCTCTCTCCACATACACCCCCTAATAACTAATGGATAATGATCGGTAGCCTTTCCCCTATTTCTTAATAAATAGTGAAAAAAAAAAGGGTTGCCGGTAGCCACCAATATAAAGTGCCCAATTGAGGCACAAGGTGGATGGAGGTGGAAGGATGGATTGAAAACTTGGAAAAAGTTCTCTCCTAGATCCAAGGGCCAGTTCATATCGATCATATGATCATATCACATCCCTCCATGAGACAGAAAAGAGCAGGTCCCTAAGACAAGAAACCCTAACCGATATTAATTACCTTAAAAAGAATATAAAATTCGAGTGAAGTAGGGAGCTTCCCTACACAACCTTCAATTCTCTAATATTGCAGAAGATGAGAAAAATTAATCAGGAATGTTATGGCCAATCGGATCATTGAGCCTCTATCCATGTTTTGAATCTTATGATCCACATAAGTCATTGAGCCTCAAGTAGTAGTAGAAATCAAGATTCAAAATATCGGTATGCCTGATACGTCAGTATGGGTACATCGGGTGAATCAATACAGCGTTTCAGGCCTTTTTTTTATTTTTGTTATGGCAACTGGTTAGAGGGACAGTTTAGGTCTCCTACCCCTTGAATCGATCAGACCTCCAATACATCCACTGTAGGAGTATATCGGAGGAGTCCCGGAATGATACGTATCAATTAATATGGATTTATACATGTCAATACTTGAACTTTGGTAGAAATTAAATTGGATGCAACTGAGGCCAAATTGGCTTGGGTTGAGGTCTACTGTTTGTCTAACCTAATGTGTTATAACCTCAACCTTAATCCTAACCCAGCCTCATATTCAGTATGTGGTTCTGGAATCTGGAACCGGAGAGTGTGATACTTAGGCACTCAAAACTATATCAAATGGGTATCTCCAAATACTTAGATTTGGAGAGCAGTAATACGACCATTTGTCGTAATTTCAACACTGCTACAGATATGATGTATATATGAATGTGCAAATGTTTTGAGAAATGGGATAGGTAGGTTATGTCCGACTAGTGCCTATTTGGTCCAAGAAAAAGAAGAAAGAAACAAGAAGAATGATCCAAAAAATGTGTCCTTAATTTTGAAGATTGTGTCGTTTCATAAACATATGTCCCTTGTATGAAGAACCCAAAGAAAAGAGTAATTCCTACTTCTGTTTTTTTTGGTACCATTCGGCAAAGAAAACAATATTGCAGGTGGTGGCCCATGTCACTAGGGTTGTTTCTGGGTACCATTGCTGTTTCCAACAGTTCTATGTCTAATTTGTATTGTTCAGCCCATAGAAACATTAATGTACCAGCAAACACAACCTAGTTTAGTAGAGCCGACGATGGCCGATACTAATTACTTCTCTCCCGACCAGTTATGTGGGAACACTGAAACGAAAAACTAGACAAAGGAAAATAATCTCTCCTCCATGCTTGATTATGGTCATCATATCTGCTATTCTGATCCGCTACTTCTCTTACTTTTCATTGGATTTGGTCTGCTAGCTTCTTTCATACTGATCTTAAAAATTATCTTCGTCTAGGATTAGTTATTCATTCCAATATGCATGTGTCCATATACATGCCTACACACATTGCTATATTCGACCCCCTTGTTTTTTTCATTTATCTTGGCGCAAAATAAGCTATTTTCATTTCATTACTAAACTTTTACTTTATATATTCTAATTTAATTGAACAATTGTGTGTGTGTTAATTTTTCTTTTCGCCATTGAATAATTTGTGTTAGTTTTTCATCTAATGGTGCAATTAAAAATCCAAACAAGAAAAAATATTTTTTTTGGGTTTTTGGGAACAAATTACTGATAAACAAGCTTAAGGGCTAAGGTTGACAAATATGTACAGAAGATACATCTCTAAAAAGATGATACAATATATTTGTTAGGGTCGCAAATGGACCGGATCATAATGTGATTCAAATTCAAATATAATCCTATTTTTTCTGGATTTGAATATCCTTTTGTTGGATTGAATCAAAAACTAAGATATGTTTAAAAATTGGATTTAATTTGGATCACCCTCAGTCAGATTTTTGTAATTTGATTTTTTTTATGTTATTTATGCTGTTTAAAAAAAAATGCTCATATTTTTCTTTGTATAAATAGTTTTGATTTTTCCTATTAATAATTTGTTAATTTTTTTAGACCTATGAGTAATTAAATTGGACCAGATCATATTTGGTTATCAGCCAGATCACCAGATCAAATATAAAACTTATATTATTGGATTGGATAAGAACATATCCCAATTCAAATCTGATCTGATATGTTTACATCCTAATATTTGTTGTTGTATGTGTACAGCCATGGTGTTAAAGAAAATGGGAATGAGTGATAACATTGGAAACAGTTTTGTTTGAACAAACTTAGGTAGTGTGCTTGTCATTCATTGGCTTTAAAATTGTTTGTTGTCTGAAATTGATCAGACATTAAACAGTGGACAAAGTAAAAGTACTTCCCATGGATTATTCAGTGAGGAAGGTAATAGAGCTAGCTTGTTCTTAATGTCATTGGCTGGCTGTGATGAAGGCTTGGGATCGAATATCACCTTCACCTAAGCATGGAAACAGGGTAGATTCGGGAAGGATTTTGTAAATTGTAGATCCTACCTGCCTCCCTAGACCTCCCAACCTTATCCTCTACAAAAGCCGTAGTGAGTTGCATTTTTAGAATCCAAACCCTCCCCGACCCTACCCTCTTCACATTTAAAGGTGAGGTGGATTGGATTGGAGTGTTGGGTTTTGAATTCGCATCTAATTTCTTATTGTTTCTTATTATATCTAAGTATCAATTATCATTCATATAAAATTTAAAATATTATTACAATCAAGATCTAATACATAAGTTCATATGCTTTCCAACAATATATAGATCAGGGGAGGCAGTATGCTAGCTATGCCCATACATAAAATCCCAAAATCCCCAAACCCTTTCCTACACCAAAATCTATTTTTTAATTAAGGAAAGAAACCCTCTTTCCATTGAGAAAGATAGTTGGGGTTTGGGAAAAGATTACCTCCAATCGTCCCTTTGTCATTGTGTAGCCATTCACCCACCCAATAAATTCAGTGAGAGCGCGTTAATTAACTGAACAAGTGAAGGTAATTTCATTTGAAATTTTAAGTGGAAATTAAAACCCATGTATATGGGTATTAATTCACGTGGGTTTCTTTGAATTTACTTACATGATTACATCAAAGCAGTCAACACTCTGTGTAATGTAATGTAGTTATTCTCGTGTCATGTCATTATCAATGTAATGCCAATTCTGTCCAAGTGTCTTAATCTCCTTTAAATACTTGGCTCCGTTAATTAATTTGTACAGAGCTATTGAACTGTCGTCAATGATATTTTTTGGTAAGAAACTAAGATCATTAAACTGTCGCCAATTCTGCAAGTCAATGATAGATCATTAAACTAAGAGTTTATCTTAAAAAATATTACATGTTATAATTTTTAATATATAACATAACGACAGCGTTTTCAGCCTAAGGGTTTCTCCAAACTTACCAGAACCTACAACACGTAAATAAACATTACTTTTATTTTTCTACGATGGAAAAGAATTACAAAAGAATAAATGGAACCCATCCACAGACAACAATAATGATCATCATCAGTCTTAGTCCAGTGGTACCTTCTGGGTCCTATTGTCATAATAAAATGTGCTAACTTTAACTCTCCTCTAAATCTTGGCAAAATCTATGCTGCCCAAAAGACACATGATATTGGAAGAGCTTTGAACATTCAATATTATAGTTGAATTCATCAATGTTAAATGAAACAATTATTATTATTAAAAACTATGACAAAATTAAAGAAAGTTGGGAGGGGGACCTCTTCAAGTCCAATGTCAATTGCATCATGTTTTTCTTCAGGGATGGGGCCATGAAAGCGCAATGCCTCCGACCCCATCATCTCTCTCTTGGCTTCTTGTCCTTGCGGTAGTTGCACAAGCTACACGAGTGATGTATTTGGATTTACTCTCTCTCTCTCTCTCGGGTTGAATGAGATTCTTTGGGGATAGCGGTAGTTTCAAAGGTGGTTTTCACAAAGATTTTAAGGTCGAGGGTCGTAGTTAGGATGGAGGCTTGCCCCCCGCACATTCTCACTGCCATTGCTCTAACTCCCTCGCGGGCCCACCCCTTCTACTAATTGCAGGACCCACTAGCCTGATCTTTCTCATTCTGGGGCTAGGTGGGTGGCCCTTCTCGAAGCCCACCTCCCACCTAGGCGAGTAGTAAAAGGCTAAAAGCACACTAACCCAACTTAAAAGTACACCATAGACTACGCACGAGCTCAACCATTTCTCTCTCTCTCTCTCTTCCATGAATCCCCCCGACCTTTCATAGCTTCATGTACTCCTTCTGGTAGTGGTCTCCCACACATATAAATAATTCACCTAGCTATATGGGCACACCCACCTCATTACTTCTATCATTTCTCCCCTTTTGCTTCAGAACCTCTTCTCCTCTTCTTTCTACCGGTTTTAAGGCAAACCCTACTTGTCAGAAGATAAGCTCGGCCCCGGCTGCATCTCGGAAGTCCGAACATATTATCGTTCCATTTTCTCTTTCATTACTTTCACTTTGGATTTGTCTGTTGTAGATCTGTCTTAAGTTTCGAGGTCATATCAATCCTCTCATCCGAATGCCTGGCGAGGAAATGAGTGTATCGGTAAATGGTCAGTCTCGGGTTCCTCCGGGATTCCGGTTTCATCCAACAGAGGAAGAACTCTTGCACTACTACCTGAGGAAAAAAGTAGCCTACGAGAAGATCGACTTGGACGTAATTCGTGATGTGGATCTGAATAAACTCGAGCCATGGGATATACAAGGTCCTCTATCTTTATCTTTCCAGAACTATATTTTCTTTTCTTCCCCGCTTGTATTCTTTCTTTCCATATTCTCTAATTTCACTCTATCGTTCCAATTTTATCGTTTATCCTTTTTCAGACAAGCATTCTTTGATCTTTAAACGGCTTTACATCTCTGAATTTCTTTGTGGTGGCCCTGATGGTCGTCGTACGTCTTATTGACTTTAGTTTGGACTCTTACAGAAAAATGCAGAATAGGATCCACTCCTCAAAATGATTGGTACTTCTTCAGTCACAAAGACAAGAAATACCCGACAGGGACGCGAACCAACCGTGCCACGGCGGCCGGTTTCTGGAAGGCGACGGGCCGTGATAAGGTCATCTATAGCAGTTTCAGGCGAATCGGTATGAGGAAGACACTGGTCTTCTATAAAGGTCGAGCCCCACATGGACAGAAATCGGATTGGATCATGCATGAATATAGACTGGACGATCACACCATTGATACAAACGTAAGTCCTCTTCCTCCTCTTTCTCTCTCTCTCTCTCTCTCTCTCTCTCTCTAAGCGAATCTAAAATGGTGTTGGATTCATTGCCTCGTAAGTCGTAATCCCTTTCCTTCTCTTGACAATGACAATATCACTGCACAATCCAATCCAGGCATCTGGTCTGATGGGTGAGACTACGCAGGAAGAGGGTTGGGTGGTCTGCCGTGTTTTCAAGAAGAAAAACCATCACAAGTGTTTAGATAGCCCTAAGAATTCGTCAGTTACAGTCGAAGAGAACACCCAGATACTAAAAACGAGCAACGATGGTTCATTGGACCAGATTCTTCAGTACATGGGAAGGAGTTGCAAGCAAGAAACCGAAACAAACAATAACATCCGTATTAACACCAGCAGCAGCAGAAACAATAACATCCGTATCAAGCCGATCCAAGTATCCGTCAACAATGGTCTCCACGAAAGATCCCAGCAGCAACTTCCGGCATTGGAGAGCCCAATTCTTCCATTTCTCGGAAAGGATAGCACAAGGCTCGACCAGATTCAAGCTTGTACCAGTCAGGCAGGCTGTTATCAACCCATCGATGTACAAGACCTACCATTGATCACCCAGTCGGAACCATCCGTCACCAACCAGGGCTTCAGTGGCTGGGCTGCTCTGGACCGTCTGGTCGCATCCCAGCTTAACGGTCAGTCGGAAACATGCAAGCAACTATCATGCTTCGACAACGATTCCAACATGGCCTTCTGTTCACCCCCTGATCATGAGCTTCAACTACCTCAACTACGTGGCTCAATTCATAGATCATCGTCATATCATACCTCCCAGGATTACAACAACGAAATTGATCTATGGAGCTTCACTCGATCATGTTCTTCGTCGTCGGACCCACTTTGCCACGTGTCCAACTCCTCCACCTAACAGAATATCTTCGCACAGGAAAGGAGTTCCCATGGAGTCAACGACATTGTGATTACGTATGAACATATAGATGGATAGATAGATATAGATATATATTAAATAAGACGAAGAATCGGTATTTCCAGGCTTCCAGCTTCCAAGAGGGGGTAGCATCGTTCAAGCTGTTAACCATTTTCTTTACTTGATCACGATGCCTTTCGTTTCACCTCTGCTGTCAACAAATATAGCAGGTTTTTGAGTGGTGTGATAATCTAATCTCTTTCTACCAGTAATTAATTGTGTTCCAACTTTCTTTGTTTTCTTTTTACGTTGTTAAGGGTTGCCACATATCCTTCACTACTGTATCATGCAGCTCATAATAAGCCTTATATTATTTTATTAATAAATAGATGTAGATCATCCTCTCCTTAGTCCTTAATTGATTGGTCTCTGGTCCGACCCGAATGGCAACCCAAATGAAAAAAGGGAATAACCTTTTCTAGTTGAGATACTTGAATAATGAAGTGGATTTTCAACACCGTTGACACTGGCAAAGAAACAATAGAAAATAGGGGTTCGAGTTGGATATAATTCTATAAAAATTGCTTGAAAGAAACAATATCATCTTTTTGTTTGACAACTTTTCTTCTAAAGCAGGTGATGTCCACTAATAGAACAGGAGATGGAAACAACACACAAGAGAATTTGATAGGCTATTTATTACTTTTCAAGTGTAGAATTTAATACAAAATTGGGTAAATTAAAAGAATATATTGTATATGTTATGATCGTGAGAAATGAACCACAAGAAAGAAACGTAGAAAAAGAGAAGAACACATAAGAATTATCGTGGTCCAATATTATGAATTTGTGCCTACATCCATTTGGAAAATCCGTCCAAAATTCATTATTCTCAATGAATAAATAAAGCCGGCCTTTACATGACCCGATTGGGCGTCTTAAAGGTATACAACTTAGAATGAACAAAAGTAAAGCATTTATCAAAAATATCCCTTTTAATAAGGACAATGCATGGATGAAAAATATCGTTGGCTTCGCAATTTTTTGAATAATTTAATCGAATAATATCAACTTTGGAGGAAATTGAAATACATACTTTTTTTTGAGAAAGGCCAAAACAATCCACAAATATATATATATACTTAGAAGGAACAACACCATGCATCAAAATACAAGTTTTATTTATTTAAAAAGGTAAGGTGAAAGTATATTAACGAAATAAAAGTAGACAATTTTTAAATGGTCAAGTAATGGGATTTAATACATCATTTACTTTGTCGGAAATTTTCAAATACCAACTTCATATATAGGGAGAACAATAGTCAAGAACGTCCTCACCTACTTTTTAGCTAAAGTATTAGAAGAAAAAACAACGAACCTTTTGGGAAAAAATATCATGAAAGGCATACACCCGATTTGGTGTTTATTAAACTAATAATTGTAAATAATGAAAATCAATGTTCTAATGTCTTGTGCATTTATTAAAAGAATACTTAACACTTGTGCTAAATACTATGCATCATCCTTCAAAAGTTTCTATCATACTATATTTATCTTTCATGCAAGCTTTGTTTTGCTCAAGTTTTAGTCAAAGTTTGCTATGATTGCAAGCTCTATTTTTATTTATCTTTTGGCTGTATGATATGGTACATCATCTTATTTACTTTTATGCTGGGGTAATGGAGTATTGAAAACAATAGTGAGGTGGTGTTTGATAACATCTAATGTTTAAAAAAGTTGCTTTACACGGATGTACAATCCGTTTGTGTTTACGTTTGAACACAAGCACTGATTATATAAAATAGGTCTACCAATGGTAAGACATGGTCTAGTCACTTTAACACGGTTAGACGAGTTCCAAAACCTTGCCAATGTCTTTAATGCCACCTAAAATTTTCGAAATGACCCATATTGCCCCTTCTTTTAAACCCAATTCGAGTCCTAGTTTGATTTCTTTCCTCTCAAATGATACAAGAGGAACCGTGACTCTACTGTATTTTGTCAATTGAGAAGGAAGAAGCCAAACAAGTCATTGGAAGGGAGAGAGAGAGAGAGAGAGAGGGGAAGAAGGAAACTATGAGATCTAGAGAGAGAGAGGGAAGTTATCTTTGCTAGTTTGGTGTTGATAACTATGGCAAAGAGGGAGAGAGAAGAAGAGGAGGAAGGGAGAGAAAGAATGAGGGGCCGCCAGCAATTCGATCGGGTCTCTCCATTTGGCATTTGCTACTAGACGATGAAGCTGTTCAGTAGCTTGAGTTTGAAGAAAAGAAGAAGAGGAAGAACACACCAATAGCCTATTTCCAAGGGCAAAATAGTAAAGTAAGTATTTATCAAATGTTAAAAGAACATTCCAACACAAAAACTCATCATATATTTATTTTGAAAGGCTCTAAAAAATAGAGAAAGCATTTTTTACACTTCAAACCTAAAAAAATAGCTTCTTGACTTTTCAAACATCAGAATTTAGTGTTATCGAACACTACCATAGTTTGGTTTAGAAAGTGCTTTTGGTGTGGTTTTGTTTTTCCTGCTCAAAGAAGCACACTTTTGTATTTGAGAGTTGAGCAAGAACAAGGAAAAAGTTATTAGCAAGAAAGTAAAAATACAAGCAATAAGACTAAGGAAGGTAATAAGAGAAGGAATCATCTAGATCTTGGAATTTGACTTTGTTAATTCGGCCACCTGGATGGCATTGCCAACGTAGACATGCCGTACATAAGTGGTCCTGATATGCGTTGCCCAATGCCCATGTTCAATCTCTACCCCACATAATAAGCTCCATGCATAACCACCATGTAGTACTAGCTAGACAGACACATTTGCCCAGCCATCTCAATCACTAATTCTACCTTTTACTATTTAAAACTCTTCGAATTAAACAGATATTCTTTTTCCATGTGGAGGACCTTCTCAACTAGGAATTTCATGATGACCAGAAATAATATGGTATGGTATTCATTTCATCTCTTATCTACATTCCCATTCTCTCTCTCTCTCTCTCTTTTAAGATAAAAAAAAAATAAATAAATCATTTATAAAAAAAAAAAAAAAGAGAGAGAAAGGATGCAAAGCAGCTGCACAACAACAGCTCAAACCACCCTTAAAACAGACAATGAGTACTATAGCAAGGACCAACCAAAGCAGAACCAATACCAACCAACCCCCAACCCATCCCCATTCTCACTCCCATCGCAACACTTCCTTCCTGTCTTGAAAATGACAACAAGTCCGTCGTCGTAATACTAAAAAAATTAAAATATTTTGCATAAAAGCTAAGTCTAGGTAGGGCCCATCTTGGTGGGCTTCAATGATTTTATTGGCTTGTTTCACATTTTTCATGGTATATTTTTGTTGCACATTTCTACATTGTATAATTTTCACATACAAGTTTTACCGGAATTTCAATGTCGTATTAATGGAAGAATTCAATGTATGATGCGGATGCGGCTTTGGCCCCATACATAAGCAAGCATAGGAAAGAAATTTTGGCTGTTTGGGAAAAATAACCTGGGCTGTTTTGGAACTTACTGCTCACGACATTGTTATCATGGATGTTTCCAACCCAACTGAATGGGATAAAGTGTCCTATACAAGAAGTTTCCAACCTTGGCCTATTAAAAATTAAAAATTAAAAAAAAAAAAAAAATTCAACCCAACCTCATCCAGTTCCAAATTTTACCCTTACATAGAGATAGAGATCTACCATTAGAAATATTTCCCTGGACTGCAATGACTGATTGGGACGTTGTTAGCACTGTGTGTTGGTAGCTGATGGAAGTAGGGTTGGTAGTCACTAGTGAGTGATGGTATGGATAATGGATGCACCTATGGGCCCGGTGACAAACACAATATTGGTGAGGCTAGAGAGCATGCCCTCCCGCTTGTTTGAACCCGTGGCTCCTAAAGCAAAGGGGATGGGAGAGGAGTGACCAACTGAACAACTGGATGATGAGATGAGCCACAAACACAATGCATCCAAACACAGCCCGATGAGTGTCAATAACAATAAGAACATGCCATGAATCCAGGACCAAAAGTTGTCTAGAGAAAGCCGAGAAAGGTAAGAAGGTTCTGTTAGTGATTAAGACATGTCAACAGACCCAAATATATAGAATTACTAGATCAACCCTGCTTTTATACGACACGGTGCGTGATCGCACATCGCTAAAATTAGTAGCAACAAGGGTTGAGAGGGGCATAGTGATAACGTTGGTAGACTACAGTGATGGATGAGGCAAAAGGCAATGGAAACCGGTGGTTTGAACTTTGAAGCCAGAGTTGGAAACTGGGCACACCCTGTTTGTGATGAAGGGAGCACACCCCTCATCCACAGTCAAAAGGTCCTCCTTTGAAAATGACTATGTAACCATATGCAGGTAATTTTTTAATATATATCACCATCCTTATGCCTTTCAGATGGATGGATGTGACTCACCATCCATAAAAAAGGAAACTAAAAAAAAAAAAAAAAACAAAAGTATGCTACCCCCAACAATGTATATAAATATACTTACTTAAAGGAAATGACCCTCTCTATTCATCAAAACTGGATTGAAATCATCCTGAATTTCCTTGGCATTTCGTAAAATTTTGGAGTTTCTTTTTTCAATTTTAATAAGTACCAACAAAAATTATTTAAACCGAAAATATTTTATCTAAATTTATATTAGAAAAATTTATGATGTCAAAAAGACATGATATGAAAAAGGCTTTAACCAATTAAAAGTTTCCCATGAATTTTGATGAAAAACCCACCTAATTTTTTTTGGTAGAAAAAAAAATTACAAGATTGATTATCACTTTTGTAATGCTGGTTGATTGGTTATTATAAGGGCTCATTTGGTTTACAAGAATAAAAGTCCAGAAGTAGAATTGAAATATCCACCTGTTCGATTGAACGGAATCAGAATCCCATTCTTATTCCTGATGGAATGGTTTTCCCCATTTGAGGGAATGATCCTTCCCTTCTCCCCTGGGAAAGACTATCCATTCCAACTATTTCTGATTCCAATTTCAATTCCAATTCCAATCTGAACCGAACAGGTAAGTGGTACAGACTATTCCAATTCTAAGGGGTTTCAATCCGATCCAATTCTGATTCAAATATTTAAAAAATAAATGCAATTTTGTTTTTATGAGTAAAAGAATCATTTCATGTACCGAAATTACAGTTTGCAAAAGCCTTGAATTCAACAACTCCACCATCTCCAATGGCAATAGCTAGACCCACTCTTTAATATTACATGTATATTGGTGGTTTGGTTTGTCATACTTCAATCCAAATCCAAACCACACGACCTCTCCCCAACCCGTCTTGAATGTCTCAATCAATATTGAAAAAATATTGGATGTCCAAGTTCAATAGCCTGGCCTGTCAATAGGTAATCCGGATCTCTTACCCAGACCTATGACAAGACACTACTAATGTACATTTAGAATATTTTCCCATGAATGGTAATATTTAAATATCGAAGATGTTTCCAATATACAGCTGTAATGTCTTATGAGTAAGTGTGAATAGGAGATAGAGCATGTGAACAAGGACACTTTTACATGATACATTAGTTCATACTTTATACAGATGGACTTGATATAACAGTATCCATGCTGGATATAAGTAATTCAAATCAGGCCCCAACCCCACAACATCTCACAGCACATCCCTGCCATTTATTAAAAACATCTCCTGATGATGCCTCATCAGTTCTGCTACTTATCATTGAGAGATATTCCTAATACACGGCGGAGATGTGCTGTGGGAAGTTATGGGTGCCCCCTTGTGGGGGGCTGATTTGAACTCGGATATATGGCTGGTGAACTATTGTGATTGTGTAATGAGAATCCTGTCCACATGCCATCGAATGTGGACAGCCAAAGTCTCCTCTCCATTGCCAACTATTGTTCCAAACAAATTTCTCTTTTGGGGTTGGCACTGTTTCTAACCTTTTCTAATTTGGTCAGGCTGAAGATGCAGTCTTCTCTATCAACCTGATTGTTGTCATTTTTCCAACAAAATCCCTGTATTTGTTTATCCCACTCACTCTCTCTGTACAAAACATCTAATTTCTTACTGCAACGGTGAGTTAGAGTATTGCACAGCCAAGAACTATAATGAGAATACAAACGACGCAAATTAATATTGAAGTGAATGAATTGAAATATAGGTAGGAAATGAACACATTTGTAGGAATCTTGAATTGGCCCAGGCCCGGATGGGCGGTGATAAAATAAAGGAAAATAGAATATGTTGATTTGACCAATTGCATAAAAAGACACTTTAGTACGAAAAAAGTAATAATATTTGATGAATTCCAGGGTGGGTCTAGAAGAAGAATAGGGTAGGATAGAATGATCATAGTGAGAAATGATTGAGTGCCCACAATTAACCCAGGGATACGACATGAAACAAAATAGAATGGTCGAACAAGGAGGTGCATATGGCAGGACCCATGTAGCTGAGACAAAGTCTTTGTTGAATTTGAGTTTGAACACAATGGAGTAAAGGGTAAAGGTCCTTTACCCTGTAGTCATCTCATGAGTATGAGATCATCCAGTGATCACAAATCGCAACAAACTCACAAGGACTTATATGGATTGAATAAGGAAGTTGGGCCTGTAACATCATGACTGAGTCCACTAATGGGTGGAGCCCATTTCAGATATAGGGTTCGCCGACAAGGCCCACAGGAGAGAATTGGTTGGTTAGTTGAGACTGGAGATTAGGCTAGTGTTGTGCTGTGGCCTCTAGAGAGTAGCCACTGACGACGGTGGTGTGGTTGGTCAGGACTTGAAATTTAGAGAGAGTCATTACATGTCATTCTCTAAGAATTCCACCACAGGCCACAGCTTGTATCTTTTTATTCCGCGATTATGGTGGTTTACTAAGAATTAATTACGTTAGGTAAGTGTGGGTCCAAATTTTGTGCCAATGCGTTACATCTACCTCCAAATTGTAGCACTTATAACAGTTTTCATTCGTTGATTTGTTAAGGGGTCGATCTCTGAGTTAAATCTGTTTGAAAAACAGGGCAAGGGAATCAAATCTACAAGGATTTCTGATGTGATTAAAGAAAGGTAGGAGACAAAACCCTTTCTCCTTTTCCTTTTATTTTTTATTTTTTTTTCTTTGATGTTACTGCGACATTCTATAGGCATTTTGTGATCACGAGGACTTTTATGGAAGGAAATACCCTTTACTTTACCCAAATATTCGTTTCAAGAGTATACAGGAAATATGATGGCTTTTATCTATGACTAAGAATTTAATGGCCACCCATTTGGAAGATAAGAAAAGTCTCCTTTGAGCATTTTGACAAACAGTGGGAGATCTCAGATCAGGGGGAGAGAAAAAGAAAAGGTTAAACGGGGAACCATGTATAATTTTAGGGACCTTTTTAGGATTCAATCATCTGATCATAGCCATAGGCGCTTCTCTTTCTTTATACCGGGATTCGGGAAGGAAAAATAAAGTATCCAATCTTTTAGAAACCTTTTGAATAACTTTCTCTCCAATTGGCAGCACATGTAGATTGTGGAGAGAATGGATTAACACATCTAAATCATATCGTCATACAAAAATGGGGTAGGGCTACAGCTAGAGCTAGACTAGAGAGTTGTTTCCCCGTTGTCAGAACTCGGAAGATAAAAATTGAAAGGTGTTCATTTCTTGAAAACCCGAAATGACTTCCTTTCGTTCCACATCATACATATATCAACAAGCTGGAATTGCAACATTTTAATTAGATGGTGAAGCAGGAGATAGGACTATAGGACTCAGATGAGACAGGTCTCAGACAGAAAATGAAAGCTATAATATGTTTAGAAACCCATGTCGCTCAATAATACAATCCCCTCTGGTTATTACTTATTAGCAAAAGTGGTCCAGCTGCCTGTGAGGGCTCTACATGTTTCCTGAACCACTCTCTTTGTCATGCGGGGAGCTTCAGGTTTGAGCTAACAACATGCACGTATACCACAAGGGAAAACAGTATCTATACACAAGCAGCAAATGTTTGCTTCATGATATCTTTATATTTATACATCATAATAAAAGTTCCAAGCAAGATTTTAATAATGGGCTCACTGTGGCCAGGGTCCACTGGTTCAACCATTTGGGTTAACGATTTACTGATCAATTCAATGGTCTTTTGGGGAACATGAACAGGTAAAAACACAACTGGATAGGTGACCAATTCCTAGGTTTAACGGTTCAACCATCCAGGTCAACAACAGTTTTAAAACCATGGTTCCAAGAGATAGAGTCCCACAGGAGTTAAGTCCGAGATTGTCAACTCAAAGCTGAATTGGTGCCTAATCCTGATTTCTGAATTTCACTGGACTTATAAACATTCAAAATGTCAAAAACCCCCATCCTATACATCAATGTCTACTAGCACCAATTCCAAGTTGGTACCTACTCCAACTGTACTTTGAGCCTAAAAATTCTGACCTTGGGCTGAACCATCATCAAAAGATATGTTTAGGAAAATGATATCTAATCAAAGATATGTTTATCTGAATCTGATCTTGTCTTGGAGACACTCTGTCAGTAGCTTGCTATTAACTTCTAACAAAAAACAAATAAATAAAACTTGTTTGTTCTATTTCCAAATAGTAAAAAGTTAATTAGATTTAAATTTAGATTTGGTTATTTGGATATTCGAATTGATTGATTAAATTGAAATCGAATTCAAATATCCAAATATTTACTAATTTAATTGTTTTTTACATCCATTGGATATCAAATCAAATTCAAATAATTGATGATTTCCTTATGGAATTGAATTTTGGAAAGAGGTTGATATGAGTTAGGGCTGGCAATATTTGATATAATACGAAATTACTGGGTTTAGGTTTATTTTATTCGCATTGGTATGAAAATCCTGCTGACTCGCTTAACATGATTAATAAATGCATTAATTTCAAGTTGATTCATTTAACTCAAAAATAACCTGCTTATTATGACCCAAAGTTTCAAGTGTTACTTTGTGGTTTTTTTGGTACAAGGGTTACTATGTTAGATCATGTATGTATAAATCATTATAATAGGTAAGAAATGGCATTAGTACATTACATAATTTTTATGAATTTGTTTAGATAATGGATCATTGAATGTTTATTTTATTATTCAAATATACTTTTTGTTTAATTTAAATAGGATAGTCATGTTAATTAATTGTAACGTATTCATATCGACCCATATATCCAAATACCCCTATCTTGACGCAACATACATGAGAACATGAGTTACCACCCTACATGGCTTCATTGTTAAATCAAGTGGTTATTTGTCTTTTTCCAAAAGTGTTGCTTTTAGCCCTCGTTTGGGAGTTCTTGTTTTAATAACTTATTGGGAAAAAAACTTATTTCATGCCAGGACTACAGCAATAATTACTTATATGTGTTTGGGGAATAAATCCATTTTGAATAAGCTAAAGATTTTGGCTTTTTTTTTCAAGTGTGTGTGTGTGTTCTGAAAATATACTTATTTCTGACCCGTCTTGGCCTACTATGTAATTTTCAAAGTAACTATTTTACCCCAATTGAAATAAGGGCCTTTTTCACCAAACACTCAGAAGCACTTGTTAGATAAACACATATTTATCCAATCCAGTAAACACTCCCAAACGAGGCTTAACGATTTTAATATTCTTGTAGTTTCTTGCTAGTTTTGTATCCAGCCTCTTTGATAAAACACATCAAAATTAAATCATTCGTTTAAAGGAGGCATACCCCTGGTGAAAAGATAAAAAAGAAAACACTATTTGTTATTAATTATTAGAGAAGTATGAATTGATTTTGTGCTCTCAAGGGTTGTCAGTGGGGTGTATGGTAAAACACTTTTTGACCTTGGGTTCCATGGTAGGATGTAAGATCAGGTTGAAGCTAAACTGTTATGCCAAACCCAATCAAAACTTATAAATATAACTTTCATTAAGAATAATGGTGCTGCACAGGACGGGTTGAATTTAATAATCCTTTTTCCAATGAATTGGATCAAATTGGATTGACCTTAATTCAGAGTGTGCCCCTTTATGGTGCCCACATTTCATATTATTATTATTTAATATTTATTAATAGACAGAATTGGGGATTCACCTTAACATCATCCATTATGACCCTCTCTCTCTTTATATATATATATATATATATATATATATATATATATATATATATTTATATTTAAAGGTACACAGAATTAAAGTGCATTGGAGCTTAATTGGTACATAATAATATCCCTATTTGTAGGGTTCACTTGCCCCATCTTAAAATATAGGTTCTAGTTTAAGAGTTAATATGGGACTCCACACCACCGAAATAGACTATAGAGGGGTAAAGATGTAATATAAATTATTAATACATAATTAGATACCTCCAGGAAGCAAGAGAAACCTAAACCCAATCACAAATCGTGATAGGCGACCTTCATAGGTGGTAGCATCAACCAAGTTCTAAGCAGCATGCCAATTGCTGCCAGCATTTCGGAGGGGTATTATTGACTCAAAGTCTTTTTCAATACGTAGAAAATTAGAAATATTGATACTGTATGTTCATGGAATGTCCCTTGGATTTCATATGGTAAGTATTCGACAGATTTTCTTCTGTTTTTGATGATCATCAATGTTATGTTTGGATTGAAGGAAAAGATAAGAAAAGGAAGGGAAAGACAAGAAAATTTATACAAGATTTGTACCTTTACCTTCATTTTCTTACATTTTCCTTTAAACCCAATATAGCCTTTGGGGACAACATCATCATCACATATTTTCAGAAATGAGTTGAAGGAGTAATTTATGTGGGCTACTGATGATACGATGGTAATTTTTCTAGTAAACATTTTTTGGTTTCAGCAGTGGAGGAATTCCTAAGTGTGTGTGTATGGATACAGATTCACATTAGAGAATGCCCCCTAAATGTTCAGCTGTTACTTGAATTGGATACAAGTTATAGATCTATCATTTGCAAAAATTTGATTGGAAGCATTTATACAATTAAATGTGAAAGAGGGATTAAGAGTCCTTCAATTAGGACTCGTGATTTTGTTTGTATTCTTTGCTGCTGCATGTGGGTTGTTTGAGATGGAGTAATTGAATTAGAGCTTAAGGACATTATGGCTATTCTTTTTTTTCTTGCTAAAATCCATAAGAATTGGAATCAAGTTTTTTTTTTTTTAACCCCAAACTTTACTTCAGGTGAAGGGGTGATCATCTTAAATTTTATTAACTATTTTCATAAAGAAAAATTATAATAACAGGGGAGGACTTAGCCTGCCTTACCCCATAATCCAAGCATACATAGCTTTCCCTCACCATCTCAGGCCCATCCAAGAAAAAAAAAGCCTAACAAAACTTAATTAATTCTAAGGATGGGCATACCCAAATTATCTTCGTGAATAAGACTTAGAATTGGAATCAAGTGAAAATTGGGTCAAATTCCTTTATAGTTATTAAATTTTTTATTTTAATTTAGGAAAAATGGTGTTCCTTGGATTTGTTTGGATGTTGTTAATGATATTCTATCCTTATCTAAAAATATGGGCAATATTATATTCACCATGGATATATTAGAACTGAACAAATTAATGCAGCTCATACATTAGCAGTTCAGTTCGCATTAAAAAATAATAATAATAAAAGAATCACTCTGATGCAATGTGGATGAACAGGCTTCCTTCATTTTTTTTTTCTTATATATGTGTGTTCAATTTGCATAGACGGAGATTTGTGACATTGTATCTAAACATTTGAAATAGCTATTGATGGAGTAGCTACAAGAAAGTGAAAGGGAAGAGAAACTGCTACTGCTTCATGATGTTGACCAAATGCATGGTTTTGGCGTAGGACCAATAAATTGGACTCATAAATAAGACACTTTTCGTTCTCTTTTGCTCACTTGTACAACGATTTATTATTTACGTGACGCAATCTACATTGAAATATGGGGTTTACAATTATCAGCTTTCGTGATGCATTGTGCTTTTGGGATGTCTTTTTCCCCTAATTACATGTCATTTTGATTCAAGAGACGGTGGTGGTTTAAGCAAATTATTTACTTTTTGATTTTCTATTAAAAACAAGTATTTTTCTTTAATGAATCCAACCAGATCATCAAACCAGGAGACTGATTTTCTTGGCAGTTTAGAAGTCGAATCACTTGTATGTCATATGGAATATTAGACATAGAGATTTTATTCAACCCGTCTTAATCCCTACCCAAAATCCCCATTGAAATTGAGGACAATTGTACTTAGTTACTAGTAATCGAAATGAACAAAAAAGTAATTGAGATAGGGGGGAAAGGGGATGGGCTACCCCCCTGTTGTGTAGTCTCATGAAGCCAAAAAAAAAAAAGTTAACAAACGATCAAACCACAGGTCAGCC
Source organism: Nelumbo nucifera (assembly GCF_055504915.1). Taxonomy (NCBI): domain Eukaryota; kingdom Viridiplantae; phylum Streptophyta; class Magnoliopsida; order Proteales; family Nelumbonaceae; genus Nelumbo; species Nelumbo nucifera. The sequence goes on along the minus strand of NC_142651.1, from coordinate 37,553,664 downwards.
TTAACGATTGGATTGGAGACCGAATCAGCCCCCACAAAACTGTCTCCATAATGTCCCACAACACGTCCCTGCCGTGTATTGGGAACATCTCCCAATTATGACCTCATTAATTTAGATATTATCATCGGGAGATGTTCTCAATACATGACGGGGATGTACTGTGGGGGGTTGATTTGAACTCATTGGATTAGATTTCTTATTTTTAAGGATTATCGAAATTGGGAAAGATTGTCTAGGGGAAATTTTAATTTGGAAGATTACCAATTTTAAAAGAACCTGTATTTTTGCTTTAAATAAACCCCAAACACCCCCCTCCTAAAAAATAAATAAATAAATAAAACTATTGTTAGGATATTTTGAAAAGTTTTAAATACCCCATACTTTTACATTGTATCCAATCTCCTTAGTCATCTAGGCCGTGAGGAAAATAGATGGAAAATGGTCATGATGAGTATATATAAGCATGGCATACATGTAGGCCTCTATATATATAGACATGAAAATCAAGAATAAAGACTTTAATTGTAAAACCCTAGAAACAGAGGAACACAAAAGGATGCCAAACCAGCAGGGGTAATATGGTTATTTTCCTTTTTACTGTTAGTGCCCCTTTAAGATATGAAAGTTTGGACGAGGGGGGCATTTGTTCAATTCAATGTTTGGGCCATGTAATCTGTTTAAATTTATTTTGATTTAGATTGATTTCATATGTTCTTTTAAGGTGAACGAGTGTCTCTATGTGCATGTACCCAAAAATAAATAAAAAGTCTATGTGCATGTGGTGCTTCGGATGAATGGTTACTCTCGTTCGTTCGTACACCGAAAGAGTCGCTACAACCATCTACTTTAAGCAGATTTGTTTAATTATTGAATGAAATTAATACATAATTCTTGGTTGGTCATGTTGGTTTAAAAATGAAAGGGTAATTTTTTTATAAGAAAAATCTAAATATCGGAAAATTTTAATTGGAGCAATCAAATCCGGTGGTGAAAACCCATATCTGATCAATTTATCACTTTTATGATATCTAATGATTGGTAATAAATTTTTTTCCCATCATAAGTTTTTAGTATTATAATAATCAAACCCTTTTTTTGGTATTACAAGGGATGAGTACAGGACAGGAGATGAGGTCCACAGTCTTTGTTTACTCATTATCATAGAGAAAACTAACAGTTCCCCGGGTTTGATTTCACATGTCAAGAGGGACACTAGGCCAAGTGGCCATTTCAACTACTAGCAGTAGCAGGTCAATAATAAAAGGAGCCTATATATCTCAATCTTTATTTACAATAAAATTTTTACCAAGTTAAAAAAGTCTTGAAAGTAGTAGGGTCCGATTACTTAATGCCCGTCCCCCAAAAATTCAACAACTTTACATGCCGGTAGGTCGGCATTGATTAATTAAAACCATCTTTGTCTTGTATTCCGACTTACTTCATCATCTCTCTTTTTGCAATAAAGTTGAATTATAGCCAGAGATTTTTTGTAGGGTTGGAAGGATGATAAAAGGCAATTAGGCATGCATATTTAAAAAGGTGGGGCCATCCACAGAAGAAGAATTAGGTTATAAGAATCAATCTCTTATTTTACGAAACTTGGATGGAGGTTGGAGGTTAAAAGATTTAGATCTTTGGGTTAAAATTTTTGATGGGATAGAGGGAAAATTCAATGCCTCTTGGTCTTTCCACCGGATTTAGTCCTTTTCACAGTCTTTTGTAATTGTGTATTGGGAACATCTCCTTATTGATCGAAGATGAGGCTTCCATCTCCTTCATGTTCATATGCTTTTGTTATGGCGTTGCCTCGATCTGGCATGCTTGGAAACTTAACAAGGTTATAGAGTACTATGAATTTAATGGGTTTGAATTTACGACCTTAATCGTGTCAACACATTTAGTATGTCAATTTTGGATGGACACACTTAACCTGAAAGTGAATCATTTATGACCCGAAAATGTCCACCCATTTATCAATTGGACCCATTTATGACCACCTATTTAGTCTTATTGATTTTTAATTATATAATACATATTCCCGTCATGGCCTTTCTATACCGTTAGATTGAGAACATTGAGATTGAATGTTTATTTTACCGCTGAAATTTTTTAATACAATTAATTAATCATGTCATCTTTATATTGACCTAAGTATCCTTACCTTGGTGAACATGAATCGCCAAACTTTACATGATATTGGCCATTTTTTATATCATTCTATGCGCCTAGGTTCAATTCATGAAGTGGGAATCCCACATCTTGTACTCCTTGCAAGTTGTATATATAATTATATTATATATGTTTAAACTAGACTAGTTTTAAGGCTAAACCAGACCAAATCACCAATTAGAGTTTGGTTCAATTCAGTTTAACACCCTATTTATAAAAATACAAAATAATCATTCTAACCTCCATGTCAGAATGGGATTTCAAAAATACGGTTTGAGTTAAAATCATTTTAGAAACACTTGATTATGAATCAATTCTCTGAATATAATTATAGAAAATCAGCTTGAAAGTCATCCCAAACACCACCTTAAAGTTGCAACTTTCATAAAATTAGGCCCTGCACTTGTTTACTTAAACATCCAAATAAATATGCAAACACATCCCTACCACTAATTCATGTAAACCTTACATCCAAGAAAAAGTCAAGTGGTTTTAATGGAAAATTCCAAATCAATATCACATTAAGTTAAATGTGGACGGTGCTTCTCATGACAATCTAGGAAATAGTGGGGATGGAGGTCCTATAAGAGACCCTAGTGGCTCCTTACTTTTCTCTTTCATTAATTCTTATGGCATTAACACAGTCAGAATTTCTAGCTCTGTATGATGGTTTGGAATTGTGTTTAGAGAAGGGAATTTAGGAATTGGAAATTGAAAGTGAAGAAAGTCTTGGGGAATGATCAACCTTGGTCAATCATTTACATCTTAGGGAGCGTTCTTTTTTTGGATTTTGAGAGGGGGAAAGTTGGTCAATGGGACCATTGACCAAGAAACCCATATTCTTTTTTTAGATTTATGTGGGGATCAGGGAAAATTTATTTTCCTGGGTATCACTTATACGACTAACATCTCCTAGGTGGGTAAATAACTTTCCCACCTAGGGGGAAAGTTGCCAACACTTGAATGGGACAAAAATACCCCTTTTAATAACGGGTTTTTATGGCTAAAATGGTCATTGCCTTATTTACATGGGAAATAAAAGAACATGGGTAATGGATAAATAACTTACCGAAAAGCGAACAGGGCCTTAAGGAAAGTTAAATCTATTGCCTCTTAACATAAAAATGATATCTTGTCACTTTCTTAGAGAAGGCAATAGATGTGCAGACTATCCTGCCAATTTGGGGATTGATGAAGGCAGGTTTGGCATATTTGATGGTGATTCTCATCTTCCGAGAATGCTGTCTAGATTGCTTTTGGAGGATTACAAGGGAATACGTGTTAGTTGATTCTCTATTGTTTTGTGTTTATTTGTAATGTAATGTTTACTTCTTTGTTAGGCAGGTAGAGCTTTGTTCTCTTTGAATTTGAGGCAAGGCGGGCTATGTCCTCCCTATATCTATTTTCTTGCCTTTTGACAATGGTTAAATTTTAGGTGGCTACCCCACCACTTGGGGTTAGAATAAACATCCTTACCAATAAACAACTTGAGAGAGAAAATGCCAACATAATGCCAAGTTTAAAAAACCATTTTTGCCTGGAAAATTTTATTGGGACGAAGATATATTGAATTACCCCTAAAGAAGTGATTCATTTATGTAGGTTTTGTTGTTGATGACATCATCAAGTGAACAATAAAGATCAAGTTGGTGTTGAACTTAAACCACACTTACAAGCATAAACATCATGCGTACTTGTAATCTAAAGAGAGAACATCAGTGTTTATTGGACACATAAAAAATAAGGGCATAGTTGTAATTATAAAATCTCTATCATAAGCTAACTTACAAAACGGGTGCATTTACACATTTATTTGTAATGCGAAGGGATGTTTTTCCAAAGGTCAAAGTATAGGGAAGGTTTAAATAATGTATTAGGCTTTGAGCTGATACATTATGTTCTATTACAGTCAAGGTTTAAAGCATCATTATATCAACCCATATGAGCTAATATGTATAAGGGTCTTAGCAGGATTAAAACTTGGGTGGACCCAACATAAGTTTTTCTATGGGTTGGGTTTGAGTTTCGGGTTGGAGGATAGGCCTAGGCTAGAAAACTTGGGTTGAGCCTTGGGTAGCTCAAGCACAGCTCAATCCTAGCCAAGCCTGCCCAAACAAATATGTACATAAATGCATTTTATTTAGATTAAAATATTTTTTTCTAATTATATATACATGTGTATATGAATTAAATATGTATGTGCACATTTATAAATCAAATTTGTAAATATTTTCAATCAATTCTACTCCTAAATTGGGCCATAAAGTCTAATGAAAAATGGATATACAAACAATATATTCATAAATTCTTTCAAACCCTAGCAAGCCCACTAAGACCATTGCGAACTAACATGAGCGAGAGCCTAATCAGAGTTGTATTGGTTTAAGCTCAGCTTGGTCTTGGGTTAATAAACTTTAACTTAACCTTGTTCCCCAAGTAGCTTAATCCAAGAGGGGAGTGAATTGGGTTCTACAAGTTTCTTGTCCAACTATCCACTCATCAAACCGAGTGCAAGATGAAAGTGATTGAAAGCAATAATATGAGTGTTGTATGCGCAAGAAATATAGGATTTAAAATGAAAATCGAGAATAAATATCAATAACAGAAGCAACAGAAAGCATGTACAGAATTTGTAGAGGTTTGGCCAAACCCGGCCCCTGTCCTCTCCTTAGGCAACCTCCTAAGAATTCCACTATACCAGCTGAACTTCCGAGTGCCAACAAAACCTTTAAATCAATTAGATTTCTAGGTGCCAACAAGATCTTTCACCAGTTAGACTTATAGGTGCCAACAAGACCTTACATTATTCAATTTCAAAACACCTAAAAATACTCAATTAAACAACCACTGATTGAACAAATATAACAAGTATATCAATGATGAACAAAAATGATAAGCAATATGATGCCTCTACAAGGCTGATATAGAAAATACAAACTAAATTATTTAGATGCAAGAGAATGCATAGTAAATATAAGTCATAACACTTGACGAGATTCATACTTCTTCGTTAGAGTCAATCAAGCACAAGTGACTTCTTTGTTTTTCTCACAGAGATGATACTCTTGTAGTTTAGAATCTGTTCACTCTTTTTCCATCTTGCTTTTGCTCCTTAGTTTAAACTTTTTTTGCTCAATGAACTTCGTTACAAACTTTTGCTCAAACCCAAGCATAAATAACATGAATCAAGGCTTAAAAGTAGGGATGACAATAGGATATTCAGGGAGGGTTTTATAAATTCTAGACCCTGCCAACCTCCCTAAACCTCTCAACCCATACTCACCCCAAAACTTGCAACGGTTTGGATCTTGAGAATCCAAGCGCTCCCTGCACATGAAAATGCAAAACCCTCTTGACCTTATCTTCTTCGCATTCAAGGGTGGGGTAGTTTGGGTTTAGAACATGCATCTAATTCAATTATTTCTTGTTATATATAAACAATAAATAAGTAAAATAACATGAACAAACAATAAAATTTCTAACTATTTGACTAAAATATGTAAAAAATACATAAATTATCAATTATCCTTCGCATAAAATTGAAAATATTACGTAATAGATAAAGTTCATATGCTTTCCAACAATATACGGGTCACGGAGGGTCACGTCTAGCTACCCTACTTGCAGAAATACATGTTGTACAAACCCAAAACTGTTCCCGCCCCAAAATCCATCCTTCAAAAGAGAAAAAAACCCCATCAAGACGGTAGGGGCAAACACCCACTAGGTAGAGTATTGAAATTGTCATTCCTACTTGAGAGCTTGTAACCATTATTAAGGTGTTGGAAGAGGATTAATCCACTCTAGGAAGCATTCAAAGTTTGTTCCCAAAGGTGTTAAAGGCTTGCCAAAAGAGAAAAATAAAGCCTTTGACCTTTTAAAGAATTACAAATTCGATGCTATCGTGAAGGAATTGATTATAACAGCTGAGTAATCGACTACTTCATCGATCCCATCAGAGATATGTAGTCGAGTAGAAATTTTTCTAATTTATCCAAGTCTCTAAGGTTTTGAATTAATTGAGGTAGGTCTATGTTTGACCTGTTGTAGTGCCCCTTGCAAAGTGATTACATCAAGTCCTAATGAATGAAATAAATTTGTAGACTCTAAAACTTAACTTCTTGTTTATGAGAACAACCTTTCATTACTTGGATAACCTTCATTCCTTTGAGGGAATAAATGGTATATCTACACACATAATTCAAATCATTAGTACTCACAATGAGTGTATTGTTACCAAAATACATAGGATCAACAAATCTTAAGTTGCACCAAGCTTAAGCCCGAGGTTTGCACCTTCAGGGTTGGTCCTGAGTTGGCTTTTAACTAGCGTTGAACAAATGGGTTGGTTTTACACAAAATCAATTGAAACCAACCCCTAACTAGCCTTGGTTCCAATCAGTTCTCAATTAGGATCAGATTTCAAATTCTTGGAATCAACCTCTGCCCAAGCCAATTTTAGGGTCTAAGGGTTTACTCTACCTGAATTGACCTAGAGAACTAGCCTTTATTGGCCTTGGTGGAACTGGCATGGGTGTACTTTGAACTTAGCATGTGGGTTCTAATGATGGATTATGTATTAATTATGTTGTATTTTTTTTGGATTGATTGTTGATTGTATTCTATTTGCATTGAGATTGTATTTAACTAAATTGTAGAATGTGCTATATTGGATTATGGATGAATAATGATTATGTAATATTATTTAAGCTGTTTATGGATTTATGTTTTATTTTCTATAAGATTGAACGATTATATGGGTTTGAAATGTGGAATGTTTATGATAGATTGTTATCTAAGTTTAATTCTTTGGAAGAAAAAAAAAATAAAAAAAAAAAAAACTGCATATTATCATTTTTCTTTAAAAAACAGATTCCATGGGTAGACCCTAGAATCAATCCTTGGAATCATCAAGACAGAACTGGCTTTGGAACTGATCTTGACTGTATTGGTTGGGCTCCAAAAACTTAGAACCGATCCCTACAATAGTAGGTTCCAGGTTCTTTCTTGGAATATAACTAAATCGGCCTATGCTCTCCCGTACCTTCAACAGGACCTAATCCATCCTAGTTGCACCCCTAAGTATCAGCATGTGGCAAGGGATCAGGAATGATCCTATTTTTGTATTGTTCGATCGTGTCAAAGAAAAGCAAAATGTAATGAAGCATATCTATCAATATAGATCAGCATATCAATGTTATTAACAAAGGATATAACACTAAACCGAACAGAACTCATGTAGGAAGAATATATAAATTAATATGTATGGATGTTTTACGCAGATCAATGAAATTTAATTGAGTTCCTACGGCTTATGCTACCAATGGTGAGTGATTCTCATCATGTCTTAGAGTGATCACCTAGTATCACCTGTGAGGTATTCCGGGTTTCCTCTCCCTTCTTTCTCTCTCTATTTTCCCTCTCTTTGTAGTAAGGTTGATAAAAGCAGCAATTCCCTCTATGTCTGGCTAATATCTGGTTATATTGTTGTTTCGCCCTTTTTTGAATTGTAAGTCATTCATTACAGATGATGGTGCAACCCATTTTAAAAGGAATTATGGTAAACTACTACTGAAAGGAAACTTCTATAGACCAGAACAGAGAGATAATGCATAGAGATACATAAAAAATGCAAAGTGGATGAGTGGTTTGATGATTAGTAGCTATACAACAGGAAGAAGAGAATAAAAAAAGATTATATTTGTATAACAGAAATATGATATTGAACCAACTGGTAATTTGGGATAGACGACCTTGTCAAATAGAAGGAACCAGTTTCGAAGTTCAACATCCTTGGTGATGCGTACAGAGTGTAGAGAAGAGAAAAGCGAGAAAAAAAAGGGAACAAAGAAATGATTTCTAATGCAAAACATAGAGTTAGTTAAATTTACGAACCAGATTAAAACTGCGCTCGATGATCAAGTACTGGAGATATGGCAAAGAACCAAACAGTTTCTGTTTCAGTCAGGCCACTTAACAACCAGTTTCCTCCCTGTTCGTTGCAGTTGTCCTTGTTCCTTTTACCAGTATAACAAGCTTACAGCTCCCATTAATTACACTGAAAACAGGAAAAGAATCTCACATCTCTGCAACCTTCACATACAGCCCAACTCGTCTTATAGCAAGCAACCCTTTTATTGAGTTGGGAGAAAGAGAAACCCACTGCCCCATTTTCTTTCCCTTTAAACAACTCCCTCTGAACCAAGGACAACCGCCCAGTCCAAGAAACAAATAATTAACCAAGGAGGAGAAAACCTGAAAACGTTGCAGGAGATTAATTTTACCCTGACGCCTGACAGTGATTTGTCTAATCCGCCTAACTAACCGTTCTTCTTGGAAAGCAAGCAGGCATGAGGCATCTGATCTTTGTTCATTAAAAAAGGAAAAGAAGAAAACGTAACAGGAGAAGAAGAAACGAAATCCTTCAATGGAAATAACTGAATTTCTTTGGAAGTTTCAAAACCACACTGAAATCCTTCTCTATTTATTCACACTCTGCTTTAGAAGAGTTTACAGTACTGTATTCAACTTGCTAGTAATGGATACTTTTTCTCAAGTATGTTCAAGCAAGTATCGTTCAAATTACCAAGTTAGAGTTCTGAAGAGTCTAGAATTTCCATTCCTCGGTGGTCTTTGTGACACTATTATATTAAAAAAATTAAAAAATCACAAGAAAACATGAAGAAATAGGGTGATGAAACAGAGGAAAAAAAATAAGCATCCTTCACATTCTAAACCTCACCTTCACCAGGAAAAAAAAAAGATATAATACAATAAAATCCTCAACCTCAGCTTTCTGTTGTGGAGGTGATACAAACTCACCCCCTGCAAGATGTTAAATGAAGAAATCTTCCCAGTGTTTTAGCCCATCAAATGGTTTCCACTTTCCATCCCAGATTTAGAATCAATATTTTCATTTTTCCCTATTTGCACTTGGCCTGTATATTTTGGAAACCTTCTTTACATTTCATTAATTATTTCTCCACCAAAATATGTTTGATTCGACAATAGGATTATAGGAAGAAGATAGATACCTGCTTGTTTTGCTTGTCGTCAATGGAAGTATCCCCGGCTGAACTTGCTAAAGGTTAGGTTTTGTTGAAACAAATAATCCTCGGTTGAAGTCTCCTGCTCCTGTTCGACTGGACAGTCAAATAATCTATTTTCTTGTTTTGAGTAAATTACAAAGACCCTCCTCCGTTATCATTCCGTGCGTTAATATTAAAAAAAAGATTCTCATTAGAACGTTTAAATTTTTTTAAATACCCAAACAATCCTTCTCTAATTTATTTTATCAGGCGTATGCAACACGGCTGAGAGATAATTTTGGTGGATAAGTAGGTAGGCGCCGTTCCAGGTGGAGGTAATGGAGTTGGTGTGTTGTCCTGCCAAGAGGGCAGCAACGAGTAGACAGTGATCTCTCCATCGGTAGTTGGATACTTCAAATCGATGAGGCACTGCAACATGTCTTCTCAGTTTTGCAAGCACATTCCGCCAGTTTCTTGTGAGCTTGGTCACAGTGATGGTGAGATTGGATGGGGAGGAGAAAGATGGCATTTCTTGAATAGAGTATCATAGAGTATTTGTTGCTGTTCTTTTCTTAGTATCTAGCTATTAACTATGGGAGAATGCGGAGAAGGGAACATTGGCTGACGGTGTAATCAATGATTGTTTGAAGACCTGTTCTTTTACTGGTTTAAGAGGGAATGAGTTAGGAGCATAGAGAGAAAGAAAGAGACGAGAGACGACAGGCAAGAAAAAGAAAATAGAGATAGCTGATCGGGGTATTTTGATAATTTAATGTCTTCCATTATCTGACTTCACGGCCAAAGGAATCTTTGTCTAACGGCCAAAATTCAAGGAGGAATTTGTCACGAAAAAAGTACAGTTAAATGGCGTGGACATTTCTACGTCACGGTGACTAATTCCAAAATTGATGATTCCCTACTTCACAAAGTGCATTTTACTCTAACTCGATAATTCTAAAATCAATGATTCCAAAATTGTGGATTTTTTCTTTTAATAATTTCTATAATTTGTATAAAAATGATCAACTTTTTATAAATTTATTTGATTTTATAAAAAAATATTATACTTTGCAATTTACTAATTTTAATATATTTGTGAATTACCTTTTTTTTATTAATTTTTATAACATTTTATTAATTTTTGTGATTTATTATTGCTTTTTTAATAAATAGTTTTCACTAATTATCTTAATTATTCATATTATATATGAATGCATTAATTTGTATTTTTATGATTAAATTATATTATTTTATTTGTAATGTATATTACTTAAAAATAGAATATTATTTATGTTTTATTAGCAACATAGATCATCTAACACATTGTAGGTGAGATGCATGAAATCAAAACATAGAATGTGGATCGGATTACACCACACATTTTATAACGCAAGGTGTGGTGTGATTCAATTCATCAATTTTACTCCATAATAGACAATGAGAGGGCGTGGGTAAAAACCCTTTAGCATCAAAGGCCATTCTGTAACGTCCTTCCCATGCTTGCCAGAGTACAATCCTATCCAAGAGATTCCAATATTCTGGATATGAGTCAATTAATTCTGCAACTTAAAGCTGCACAAAACCAAATAATAGCCATGGGTGGGCACTTGAGGAGAGGCTTTGGTGCTCACAAGACTTGCTCACACCGTTTATACAGCCTTTTATACTGTGCATTGGGAATATCTTCACACACATAATACATATATATATATATATATATATATAATTTATTTTTATATTTTATGTTGGAAATACAGCAATGTTGTCAGTCTCCAGGTGATTTTTTTGTTTTTTATCATTTTCCGTGTTTTTATGCAATTTTTATAAACTTTTTTGTTATTTTTATTTGTTGGTAGATTTTGTGATTTTTAGCTGTCATTATGCATTTGAGTAAAAGTAAAAAAAAAAAAAAAAAAAAAAAAAAAAAAAAACAGGTTTAGTTTAGGCTGACAGGTCATATGGGTGGTTAGAGTGGGTCAGGGTCAGGGTGGGTTGGTACTCAACCCGTACCCATTTCAACCATTTCGTTACTCCTAGCCACTCAGACAAAAGAAAAAAAAAAGGAAAAATGTGAATGGATTTTTGGATTGGGTTTTTAAAGAATGCTTCAGATCCATTGGAGGCTTTGTTGTCATCATTGAAACCGAATTAAATAAAAATTTTAAATCGAATTGAAGGCTTTGTTGTCATCATTTCTTTTCTTTTGTAATAAATTTTAGGGATTATCCCTTGGTTTTTTTTCTCTTCTTTTATAATTGTCAAAGCTAAAAACTTAAGGATTGGAGCTTTGGCAGTGAACACTTATTCTATTTTCTTAGCATATTCTTTCCCTATTCATAGTATCCATTATCTGTAGGCCGAGATTAATTAACTAATCTTAGAGGCTCTTTTAGGCTATGTTTGGAAAATAAGTACTTATTAGAATAAGTATTTATTAGGACAAGCGCTTATTAGGTAAGCACTTATTAGAAGAAGTGTTTATTTCAATTATTTATTTTTAAAATAAGCACTTATTTATATTGAAATATTAGGCTATTAATTTGCTTATAACATGAGTGCTTATTTAGTGAGAATGACAATTATAGCCCTCACAAATATGTATAAATGCTGGGTGGGATGGTACTCTAGACTGGGTGCGATCTATAAATTTAATGCAAAACAAAGGCATTAAAAATCCAAAGAAAATGGGAAGATATAAAGAGATGAAAGAAATATATATAGAAAATGGAAATAAGTGAAAGAAAAAAATGAGAAAAATGGTATTAGAAACGAACACAATGCTGGGATTTCCACCCTGCAGGTTGCCACTACTGCAATTAACATGTGAAAGGGAGGACAATTGGACAAACTCGGTGAAACAATAAGGGTTTGTATCGCGTTTTGAAGACAGGAGGCAATACCTGGAAAAAGGTCAAAGCATTGAGGACAGTTTTGTCAAAAAAAAAAAAAGAAAAGAAAAGAAATAATTGCTTATTCAATCAGTAGTAAAAAAAACTTGAAAGTTGTGGCTTATTTTTTAAGTATTTATTTCCTAACCAAGTGTTTATTCTAGGCTTATTCATTGAATGCACATAAGTATCTATTCTGGAATTTTTATGTGGTTCCAGCACTTAACATATATATTCAAATAAGTGCTGAAAAGAAGTGTTCAGAAACAGAGGCTTTAATAGTCCATCTCTCATGCTTCATCAACATTAGATGAAATTTTAGTACATTTCTTGAATAGTTGAGATTAATTCTTTGACCTTAAGAATATTCGTTGATGGCCTAGCTCATAATTGGGTTTATTTGATACATCCTTTGGATCGGGTGGATTAGATGAAAGCTTTGTGATGATTGAACTGGAAGAGCTGAATGATCTGTAGCCTGAGTCGATCCAAATAAGTAGTGCACTGCTTATTGATAATTTTCAGTCATTCTATTGGATAAGAAGAATTTCCCATTGGTTTTTTATTGACCATTTCACCTATATATCCATTTACAATAAAAATTATCAACAAATAGAAGTACTGCTTATTGATAATTTTGAAGGTATCAGTTGAGACCCTCCCAAACACCACCTTATCAGTGGTTAATTTAACAAGGAACAACCGCATGAATGGAGTGGTAATAAATTGGAGCGAGCTCCATCACCTCAAGGAAAGAAAAGAAGTAAGAATGAAAAGATGATAACTGAAACAAGTAGTGGTTCTGTGGTTGGAAGAACATTATATATACAGAAGAAAAAAGAGAGTCAGCATACAAGAAAGTGAATATGGGATTTCTTTTCTGATCCTGTAAGTTAACCATTGACATCTTTTTCCTGCAGAGAAGATTAATTAGATAATATATCTCATTCATGGACATCTCAGCTAGCGAAGAATGGAGAAAGTTATTCATTGGCATCTCTCTTTATTCTTGTGCCCACCTTTACAGATTGTTTGCCTACTTTTTCAAGTGAAGAATCTGGAGATCATATATAGAGAGCGTTGGAGTCGGAGTAGAGTACTGTCCCTCCAACGTAAATTCCAAGGTGAGCAGAAAAGCATCTTTGCTCTGTCTATGGGTTGCCATAACCATGTTATATCGCTGTGCCTCAATCATACGTGTAAGTTGTAACATAACAACTAGTCTAAAGCAACTTCTATAGTTATTATTTTTGGTTATAGCTTATCGTCTCGCTTCCTCTCACCTGCATTATTGTCTGCGTCACCCACTCTCACCACCATACAAGTTTGTGTACCAGAAAGGAGATGAGACGAAAGAGCTTTTAAGTTTATGTTTCTACTTTTGTTGGGAAAGAAGGATTGGAGCAAGAAGTATTGATGGCCCACGTTACAATGACAGCTTTAAGAAAGGTAATCCATCTGCTTTAATAGCTAGGTTTGCACATGCGTGTCTTGCCAATTCCCAGACCTTGCTGCTGCATCTTTATTCATCATCTCAAATCCTAAACAATAATTAAGCTTTTGTTCTGCCATACTTTTCAATTCCTTATAAACAAGAAAGTAATCCAGCTTTCCATAGGTTTGGACAGCTCTCAACTAAGGCCACTAAACCAACAAACAATCAAGAGACCGATTTTAAGTCAAAAGCGAAAAATCCTTCTCATCATAGAAAAAAGGAATCATGCATGCATGGGATGAGACTTATACCTCTTCTATGTATATATGTATATATATATATATGCAACAGCCAACAATAATTTCCGAATGCAACCTAGCTTGTGCAGTATCAATTAAGTCTCCAGCTAATTAAAGCTAGCTTACAATAACACTTGGAAGAATTAAGAAAGAAGCAGATGATGATCTCCAAACTCTTGAAGAAATGAAACTGAAACTGCGCGCACGTGAAGCTGTGGAAGTGGAACCCTCTTGCAACCTACAAGAACATCAAAGAATTAATACCATTTACAGAGAGGGAGGAGGGTACTGATCATCCATTTATTATTAGTTATTTTACAATTTATTTGTGCCTCTCGTTTTCCAGTAAAAAATGGGCGGGGGTAGGTGGTGGGTGATATCAGATTCAGCCCTCACACAGCGAGCGGTACTAACAGCGTATTCACAGCCACTTACAGCTGTGAATAAATAAAATATACAAGTAAATAAAGAGATGTTTCCAAATTCCAATACATACACTTGCAAGTGGCTGTGAGGACGGTGCGTATTAGCACTAGTTTTGTGTTGTGAGGATTAAATCCAACGTTCGCAATTGTAATAGCCGTGGCAGTTGGGCTTCCCATCGACGGCCGGTGAAGGTGACAAGCCCATCATTTATATCTTATCTTCTATTAACCGACTTTAGTTGACGTATCTAAATCTAATAAAGTATAAACCAAACCAACAACACACACCAGACACCACCAAAAGGAAAAAGAAATTATATTGCTGGGCTCCTATCCTCACTCCTCACCCATACACACACAAGTGGCGGGTTCCACCTCTGACCTCCCCTCCCATATGTTTTGGCCGGTTCCTGGTGCGATGCCCTAACCCCCCTGCCCCCGATATTAAAAGCGAGAGCCATTGCGCGCTTTCATTTGCATAAGCGCTACAGGTCAACTTACAAGTAATCCTGATCATCCGCCTATACTTTGTTGTTCCCATCCAACCAACGTGCGTTATATGATCTGTGTAAGTGACTAAATGAGTGATGCAGGAAGTTGACAATAATAAAGCAAACACGTACAAGAGGAATTGATTTCTTCTACCTACGTACCTACCTATATAATAAACAAAATTATCTTCACATATGACCTCGCATGGTTATGAAATAATCTGAAAACCCTTTAATCGATAATTCAAAGTATCACATCAACTGATTGTTGGCCTGGGTCGGGGTCTTAAAAACGTTTTCTCTTCTTATTTACACATTCATGCATTTTAAATTATGGAACCCATGAAGAGAAAAGAAACAATGGAAAATGTCATTTCAAGGCGTCCCCATCTTATTAGTACCAAAAGGAAATTGAAAGGATGGATAACTGGACCAGAGTCTTACAGAAGTTGGACACATTCAACCATATATCTGCAAGCACACCCAACCATCCCTAAATTATTATGACAGCTGGTTGACAAATTTAATACATATAGCTGTTCCAAGATATCTTTGTCTTCCACCATTTTTATACATGGACATGCATCATCCATAGTTTTTGCTTCTATTTTTTTTTCTAATTTAAAAATAGATTCAATTTAGTAATTGTGATTTGTGACACAAATGAAAACTTCAGGAGGTGATACGTACAGTCAAATTAAATTGATCACCAGTTAAAAGCCGAGACGTAGCACCAAGCCAACGTAGAATGGTCAAGTTACCTCACCTCCGACTATCATCCCGTACCCTCACTAGCTAGACTCGACAATGTGTGGTGCTCCCCTTCAAATGAGCCAATATCTTGATTGAACCGAGTTGAGTTAACTTGGGTACACAAGCATATTACTTGTGTTCGTTTTCGTTTGGGTTGTTGTGTAATGTGGATAAAAATCCGGGTGATGTATTTTCATCCACGCTACGCTGTGGATAAAATTAGTAAATTGAACCACACTACATCCCATAGATATTTCTGCAAGGTGTGTGATGTGTGGTGTATGGATCCAATGCATATCTCACCTATAACATGTGAGATGATTTATCTTGTTGATAAAAAATAAAATTATTTCGTGTTTTTTAAACAATATAAAATAAATACAATTTAAGCATGATTAATACAAAATAGTATTATTTATATAATATAAATAATTAAATAACTATTAACTAGTGGAAGTATTTATAAAAAGTAATTATTATTATAAAATAGAAGTCTTAAAATATTAATCATTTATATAAAACTAATAATGATTAAAATTATTATTAATTATTTATAATATTAAAATTATAAGATAATCAATAATGATTTATTATAAGATAAATAATAATTAAATATAATTAAAATGATAAAAAAAACCCTATCTTCCAGGCTAACATTTCTTATAAGCAAATGGGATTCATCAAAGATTCAAAAACATTCAGGGCAAGCTAGTATTCATTATAATCTGATAGAGTGAAGCAATTGGCTTAACCACTTTGATTAACAAAACAAATTTTTATTCTGCTAAAACCGTAATAAACAATTATAGAGAAGATTACCATTACCCAATCAAATCAAAGATGAAAAAAAGGACGGACAAAGCTTGCAGCAGTGAACATGGTATGTCTCAAAGCGGTGAACAAAATCTTAACTCCTAAAAACACAAAGAAAACTTGTCAAAAAATTTAATAATTATGGTGTTACTATCCATTTGCCCCATGTTGGTGGTATGAGATGCTAATGTTAGGTATCCCACATTGGTAGTATAGGATGCTACTGTGGGGTATATATGTGCTTGGATTCCCTTCCTCTAACAACTAGCTTTTAGGGGTGAGTTCTCCTAAGGCACGTAACAAATGGTATCAGAACCAATACTATGCTTCCCAGTTGCAATCGTGCAGTGCAAGTGGTGACGTCGATGAGACTGCAGAGCATGGTGGAATGTTACGATCCATTTGTCCCATATTAATAGTATGTGATGCTAATGTAAGGTATCCCACATCAGTAGTATGGGATTTGGCTCACCAAATATTTTCATGTAAACAACGGCTGTGAAAGATATTTTTTTACCATCAAAGATATATTATGATATAGTATGGATCAATGCAAAATATATCGTGTATTGGTCTATGCAACAGTATACTGAACAGTCTGGCATCTCATGGCTTGGATATGATTGGATTCAGTCCTCACAAGACAGTTGCTCACACCATTAACACTGACAGTCCCTTGCAGCCTTGCATTGGGAAGGGGACTGTGCACATAATATGAACACAGTCTAATGAGGACCAAATCCAAATACCACCAATTGTGGGGTAGCCTAGTTGGTGCGTTAGATGAAATGTCCTATTAATGGTGCGGTTTCGAATCTCACTCTTATCATCTATGTAAGAAAAGAGTGTTAATGTGATATTGTACTGTTCACTTAAAAAGAGTAACAACCCCCATAGGGGTGTCACAACTTCCACTAAGTTACTCAGCTCGTCCCCTCGTTTGTAAGTAGTTTTTTTATGGGTTCAGCTTCCATCAAGACAATGCCCGTTCGAGTAAGCCTTTACAGCCTTGCATTGGGAATATCTTCCTACTCATGTGTTTTATTTCATGGGAAGATATTCTGGATACAAGATTGCAAGAGGCTGTTAGGACGGTGTAAGCACGGGCTTGTCCTAACCAAAGTCAATCTCCTTTTTTATAGGGAGATATTCTCAATACTAGGCTGAAAGGAAATGTAGGAATTGTGCAAGTACGGTCTTATGAGATTTGATTCTACGTCAAATCTGGAACAAAGCAGCTAACACACCAACGCGCCAGCCTCGATTGGTGATGGTCAAAACTCTTTAGGTATCAGTCCTTTCCACGACATTTTTTTTGGAATGACCATCTTCCATTATGTTGTACAAACATGAGAATTGAGAAGTAGCTTATCAATCAAAGACTTGATTTTTTTTTTTCCATTTAATTGATCTATACACAATTTATTAATGAAACAGTAGATGAGATGCTGATCAACAAAAGGCTGAATGTCAAAATTGTAAACCTAAATTTCACAAAGAGCGAAATTGACCTCATGCCCGTAAACCTATATAAATAAAATTGTAATTCTTGTATGGCAATATTCTTTGGATTTTAGATAGCTTAGGGTTTTACAAAATTTTAATATATATTCGATGAATGACATTTGAGCTCTTGTTAATTTTAAAAATTTTGATTGTGAAAATGCAGAAATCAAAATCATTCATGTTGGCCGACACACTATTAAGAATGGGAAAATGAAATGACATCCTCATGGTACGTAAATGAAATCCTCACATTACCAATAAGAAGCCACCCAGTATACATTGTGTTGCATATCCCCTCTACAGAGAGTACAGACCAATCCCCTCCCCACGCCACGCCATCTCCATCTAAAACAAGGATATTGCAAGTACCGCGGGCGAGTCCTCGCTGACCAATTGAGAAGAGGAGCTATCCAGCTGCCCAAACTCAGAGCTTAGGCTCGCGGGTTACTACTTACTACTACAGCGGTGGAACGCGTGACAATGGAATGGTAGCAATTGGTGGTGCTGGGAATGGGATCAGTACGATAAGGCCCAGAGCCTACTTACATGGCAGCCGATGCCCGATGACGCCGGAGAGAGAACGAGTTGGATCAGCTAAGATTAAGAAACGTCTCTCATTTCCAGTTTCCGAGATCAATATAATGCGAGCTGTGGTGGCGGGTCCCCAGGGAATGTAAGGAGTTTATTGGAAAGACATTGAGCAGTAAACCTAGGGGTTCCCCAGGTTACATCTTCCTCTCTAAGCTGAAATCTTGTAAAAATGAATTAAAGGAATGGAGCAAATTGAAATTTGGAAAAATTAATCAACAATTGCACAAAATAAAAGCCCAAATCAGTTACTTGGAGTCATAAGACAATGACAATAAAAACATATCACAACTCAATTCACTACAAATACAATATGACGAATGGCTGCAAAGAGAAAAGCAATTACGGATATTAAAGTCCCATGAATTTTGGATTTCAGTAGGAGACCGCAATACAAAATTTTGTCATCAAACGGTGAAACACAAAAGAAGAAGAAATGAAATTTATTGGATTCATGGTAGTAGAGGAGATTGGATAGTGGACAAATAGGAGATACGGAATTCATTTCAATCTTTTGTGGAAGCTTATGGAAATGTAGAAGAGCACTCTGACTTCACATTTTTAGACAATCTCTCTCTCCCCTCATTGATAGCTGAACATCGAGAAAGCCTCTCACATCCACCATCAAGGGATGAGGTCACTTTGATAGTGAAACAAATGAATCTGCATAAAGCCCCTAGGTTAGACGGATTTTCAGCTTTCTTCTATCAACAATATTGGAACATAATAGGGGAAGATGTCTATCAGATGATTCATAGGTTCTATAATTTTGGGTATTTATCGAAAGAATTGAATAACACAAACCTCCCTATCAGTCTTTGCAATGTTGCATATAAGATGATCTCGAAATGGATGGTCAACAACTCCAACTTATTTTGCATGAGCTGATCTCACTAAATCAGGCAAAATTTCTTAAAACTCGATAGATTACAAACAATATTATCCTAGCAAGAGAAATAGTGCTTAAAACAAGGGAGCAAAGAAAAGGCAAAGGTTGGAGAGCTCTCAAGCTAGACATGTCAAAGGATTTCGACCATATGAGATGGAATTATATCATATCAGTAATGGGAAAGATGAATTTCCATAGCATTGGATTAACTTAGTCCATAAGTGCATATCCACTCCCACCTTATCTATCAAAATGGGAGGAGAAGTTTTAAGATACTTCCATATGAAGAGAGGACTAAGACAGGGAGATCCCTTATCACCATAGGGATGGAAGTCCTCACACAATTAATCATTAAGGAAGTTTCTCTGGAGAATTTGGAAGGTATTAAACTCAATAGAGATTCCCAATAGATCACACACCTTCTTTTTGCAAATGATTGCATCATCTTTTGTAAAGCTGAATACAATAAAGTCAAAAGCTTGAAGTCCTTGCTATAGAACTTTGAAGATGCCTTAGGCCAAAAGATTAACTATAGCAAGTCAAGCATCCTATTCAGCAAAAATATTCACAAACAGCTTAGGACATTCATCTCAAAACACCTAGGAGTCCATACAAACCTTGAAGCTGGTAGCTATTTGGGTGCGAAGCTATGGATAGGGAAAAACTTCACTCAACAATACAGATACCTCATTGAGAGAATTAAATCAAAAACAGAATCTTGAAGAGCAAATTTGTTATTTTAAGATGGCCACACCACCCTCATTCAAGCAGTCACTCAATTTATACCTACATATACCATGTCCACTACCATATTACCAAAAGTTCTTATTGATAAATTGGATAAGGAACAAAGGAACTTCCGGTGGTCAGGCAATGAAGTGAAGCAACAAAAGCACCTAATCTCTGTCAAAACTTTGCCAACCAAAATCAAAGGGGGATTAGGTTTTAAACAAAATCTACATATGAACAATGCCATGTTTGGGAAGCAAGATATATCAGAAACCGTAGCCCATTTCAGGTTGAACTAAAGGCCCATGATTCTCTCTAGTGAAAACATGCAGTTAAAAATCATGAAAGAACACAAAACAGAAGTGATCTGGATAATCAAGGATGGATCAAGTATTGGTGCATTGCATGATCCGTGGATACCAACACTACCTGGAGGTATCCCCCAATTGTCAAATAATGGTTTGCAAAATCAAACGCACTTAAGAGTTTCTAATTTTTTTATTTTCGAATGGATCATGGAAGCTACAAACTCTCCAACAACACTTTATAGCAGAGTCGATTAACCACATAATTGAAATAAAGGAAAACACACAACTAGAAACAAATACACTTGTTTTGAAACGTAACAACCCAGGTAGATATACAGTCAAATCAACTTACATATCCTTTTCACAAGCCTCCCTCCATCTTCAAATCAATTATTTGTTTGGAAGTTATTATGGAAACCAAAAATTCCATATAAATTCCAAGTTTTCATGTGGAAAGCAATGTATAGAGGTATCAAAACAAAAGAAAAATGCAATGCCTAGATCCAAGAGCAAGACATGCTATGTGCTATATGTTCACAAGAAATTGAATCATTTCATCATTTGTTTTTTTAGTGCCCTTTGGCTAAAGCAATTTGGTGCCACGCTCAAATAGGAGCAAACCCATAACACACTAGAGAAAAACCATTTCACTAGTACCTTTTAGAATGGTTCTACTCATTACTTGGTCATCTCTCCAAAATGGAGAAAATCTACATTCTCTCCAAATTCTAGGTGATATATACAAGTTATGGGAAGCAAGGAATCAATAGATCTATCAAAAGAAAAAAAAAATCACCCCCTGAGTATCACTGAATCAGCTTGCAACATCCTTAAAGAATATTCAAAAATAGCAAAAGAAGAGAATGAGCACCCCGACACAAGGTCAAATCCTATCACTCCCTCATTTATCTTGTACACAGACAGCTCATTTGATGAAAAATCAGGTCATGCAGGGATTGGATATGTACTTAGGAGTTTATAATCAAAAGCAATCATGGAAGTGCAACGAATAGCATGCAAAGAAAATGATAGCAATGATGCAAAAATTAGAATTCCAATTTAAGGATTGGAATCAGTAATCTGTCACAATTGCAATCATTTACTAGTCTGCCTAAATACTGAAGGATTGGTCAAGAAACTCAAGAACCATTCTCTTGATAGCTCACGGGTGGACCAACTTCACTAGGGTACCATTCAAACCAAGACACAACACTTCCAGTCAATAAAATTTGTATATATCCCTCGTACAGAAAACAAACTAACTCCACCTCGTAGCATATAAAGCTTGTATATATGGAGAAACAGAAAGATACCATGCTCTCGACTATTCTGATGTACAAACCTTGAATTGTTAATAGAATAAGAAACTTTACCAGCAAAAAAAAGAAAAAAAAAGAAAGAGCTCCCTTGAAGCTCCAATTTGATATTCGACTAATCATGATACGGCATGTTAGCCTGACCTAGTGCATCGTAATATTGGCCATCTTTTATGACTAGAACAATAAACAATTCTACTCTCGTTCCATAGTTCCAACGCTTTTGGGCTCGAAGGGATTTTCCCTTCTAGTCCACAGTCACATATTTGATACGCTTTTGACAATTTGGACAACAAAAAAAACAAGAATCCTCAATGGATAATGGTTTTATTAGTTAATGGAACAGTTAGCCCGTGAACTAGGCCAAAATGCCTGTTGGTTATTGGTTACCGGTTCCCATTTTTCACGGTCGGACCATATAGTCTTACAAATTACAATATCCACAAATGTATTTGCAACTGTGGTTCTGGATTTTTACTCTAGAATAAAAGGTAGACCATTACTGGTTAGATAAAAAAGGCAACATGCACCGCTACTTGTGCAATCTTACATTGGGAATATCTCCCCATGAAATAAAGCACACACAAGTATGGAGATATTCTCAATGCAAGGTAGTAAAGGCTGCTCGAACAGGCTTCGCCTTGATTGAAGGTGAACTCGCTACTTGTATACAAATGATATGCCATAGCTTTTGTTTGTCCAAAGGTCCAAATCCTCTCCAAAGCTCCATGCCTATTCCCTTAGTCAGTCATTGCAAGGAAATATTTAGTGAGCCATTTCTTCTTCTAACCAACAACATTGAGCACAAAGTGGATGGAAGGGCAAGATCAAATTAAGAACATCCTAGTAGACCATTTCAAGGCAGTATTCACTACTTCCTCACCTTCAAAGATCTCCACTGCTATTGAATTTATGAATTGCAGAAACAGAGAAGAAAATAGTACAGATATCTAAAGAGAGGTAACTGAAGAGGAGATTAAAGAATCTCTCTTCCAAATGGCTCCTAGGAAAGCTCCAGGACCTAATGGGTACCAAAATTTTTTCTTTAAAAAATTTTGGGAAATTGTAAAAGAAGATGTGGAAAAAGAGGTGCTATCTTTCTTTAATGATGGCATTCTAAATAAAACCATAAACTCCATGTTTATAGCCTTAATCCCAAAAGTTAGAAATCTAGAAGAAGCATACCAGTTCAGGTCAATTTATTTGTGCAATACATTGTATAAAATCATTGCAAAAATCCTAGATAATAGGCTGAAACCAATTCTAGATGAAATAATATCCAAAAATCAAAGTGCTTTTATACCAAATAGGGCTATTATAGATAATATCTTAATTGCCCATGAGGTGATGCACTTTATGGCTCACACTAAAGCTAGAAATGGTTTCATGGCTATCAAGATAGACATGAGCAAGGCCTATGATAGGGTGCAATGGGCTTTCCTAAAAAGTCAACCATTGAAAATTTTGGTTTTGGGTAAAAGTGGATCTCTGGGGTCATGAATTGTATGACACTAGTATCCTATCAAATCCTGGTAAATGGTTCTCCATCAAAAAAAAATTTACCCTCAGAGGGGGCTAAGACAAAGGGATCCCCTCTTACCCTATCTTTTCTTTCTATGCTTTGATGTTTTATCTACTCTTTTAAACTAGAAAGGGAATAGGAAGGAAATTTCAAGAATCAAAATTTGTAGAAGAGCTCCAACTATATCTCATCTATTTTTTGTAGATGACAACTATATTTTCTCTAAGTGAATCTTAAAGAAGCAAGCTCACTGCTGGATGCCATCTCCCTTTATGAGAAAGCTTCTGGGCAACAGGAAATTACCAAAAATTTGAAGTTTTTTCAATAAGAATATGCATCCCAAATTAAAGAAGTTGGTATCAAATTGTCTTCATAACAAAAGAATGGATAAACCATCAATTTATTTGGGAGCCCATACTCTTATTGGGAAGAATAAATCTCAAGCTTTTGGGTATTTAATTGAGAGAGTGGACAAAAGGTTCAAAAGTTGGAGGGGCTCTCTTTTATCTCAAGCAAGCAAGGAAATTCTTCTTAAATCAATGCTTATAGCAATTCCAACATACTGTATGTCTTGCTTCCTACTTCCTAAAGAAGTTTGTAATACCTTGGTAAAAAGCCAAAAAGCCTTCTGGTGGGGGATTATGAAGGAAAAAAGAAAATAAGATGGATGAGATGGGATTAAATCAATAAAAACAAATCAAATGGTGGGCTAAGATTTAGAGATCCATTGTCTTTTAACCTAGCTTTATTGGCAAAGCTAGCTTAGAGACTATGTTCAGATTCCTCTAGCCTTTGGGCCAGACTCTTGAAAGCAAAACATTTCCAAAATACCAACTTTCTTCAAGCAACCCAGAGAGCCAATCAATCCTGGGGTTGGAAAAGCATCATGGCTGGTTAAGAGGTCATCAAAAAAGGAATTATTTAGAAAATTGGAAATGGTTCAGAAGTTAATTTGTGGGATGACCCATGGATTCCGAGCTTAGAAGAATGCAAACCAATAAGGCCTAGACCTAATAATTCTGACCTAAAGGTGGCTGACCTAATAGATCAAACCAACAAGTGGGATGAAAGAAAAATAAAATGCACTCTTTAATCAACACATAACCCAAAAAATTCTGGACCTGGAGATCCTAGCTAACCCTTGGCCAGACAAGTTAGTCTGGATTGGAAGCAAAAAAGGTGTCTTATCGGCTAGAGCTACCCATTTCTTAGCAAAATCTCTCCAAGAGACTAAACCCATTCCCCAAAATTACCTAAATGCTGAAAAAAAGTTTCTGGGATCAAGTGTGGAAACTCCCAATTGAACCAAACATTTTGTTTGGAGGTGCTGTGTTGGAGGACTAGCTATAAAGAGAAACCTTTACCATAAGGGCCTAGTAAATTCAGATATTTGTGGGAAAGAGCCAAAAACAATTTGTCATGCTTTACTCCATTGTGATAAAGCTAGATGCATCTGGCTGGGATTTGGATTAGGTATTAACCCAAAACATGAAAGGCTCTTTAGCACCTTTGGGGAGTGGATAAAAGAAATCTTCTCTCAAGCTAAAACTGGAAATGCGGATTTTTTGTCTAATATGGAAATAATCCTATGGGAAATTTGGAAAGATAGGAACTTGTCTTACTGTCAAAAAAAAAGATTTAAGTCCCTTTTGTTGTTCTTTCCAAAATTCGCAGGTCAATTG
Organism: Nelumbo nucifera; assembly: GCF_055504915.1. NCBI lineage: Eukaryota > Viridiplantae > Streptophyta > Magnoliopsida > Proteales > Nelumbonaceae > Nelumbo > Nelumbo nucifera. Next base: position 37,528,823 of record NC_142651.1, on the reverse strand, counting down.
CAGAGAGATATCATCACTGGTAACAGAAATTGGAAAGCTCTTTTAATCCGATGGTGAAAGTTGGTGAGGTATCATGGAAGACCCAAGAACAAGGTTTTCTTAAAATAAACTATGATGCAGGCTTTGTTTCAGAAAATAAAACTTCCTATGATTTCCTTTTGCGTGATTACTGTGGAGTGTGCTGGGGTGCCGGTTTTGGGTCTCTGAAAGCTTCATCGCCTCTAGTAGCTGAAGCCAAAGCATTGTGGTAAGTAGTCTCTTTTGCAGATCAGTTGGATTTATCAAATACAACCTTCGAATCAGACTATGCAAACCTAATCAGGTTTTTTCGTGACAGTGATGCTGCTGTATGTCCAGATATTTTGTTCTGTTGCGATGACATCAAAGAGGTAGCAGTTAGAAGGAACTACAGCTTCCAGTGGTGCCCAAGAAGCTCGAATAGTGCTGCTAATGGTGCAGTAAAGTTTGGCTTGTCGTCGTCTTTTAGGCTCTGTACAGTGTAAATACATACAAAATCATGGTTTTTAAAAACGAACTGGTGACCGAACCGGTTAGGGGTCTGGTTACTGGTTCGAACGGTCGGCCCGTTCTGACAAAAAAATTAAAAAATTGGAAAATGGTCAAAACCGTTTGAACGGTTCGAACGGTTAATCGGCCAGTTTAGCGGTTTGCTGACCAAAATCAACGGTTTTGGAAGAAAAAACGGTTTTGGAGGAAAACGGAACCGATCAGGTGACTGATTCCGGGTTTTTCCGGTCCGGTCCAGTTTTGAAAACATAAAAATATAAGATTTTGCACTCTACATATTTGCATTTATACTCCTTCCAAACTCAGCCTTAAGTCCTGTTGGGCCTTGCCCCTTTGCTTATCAGATTGTATTCTCAGAGATGTTACTTCTGTTAGTTTGCTCCCTTAGTTAGGTTTTTCTGTTTTTCTTTTTTTCTTTAGTTTGTTTTTCTGTTTTCTTAGCCTGGTTTCTTCCCTGTTTCTGTAGCTCTCTTGTTTCCTGTTTCTTCTTTAACGAAATCTCTCTTTACCAAAAAAAATAACATTGAGTACATAGATTTCGAATTGAAATCAGCCCCCTACAAGATAGTTTTCCACAATGTCCCACAGCACATCTCCACCGTGTATTGGAATGCCTCATAATTTCTGATATTATCATAAGGAGATGTTCTCAATACAAGACGGGAATATACTGTGAAATGTTGAGGAATGTTGTGAAAACTATCTTGTGGAAGCTGATTTGAACTCATAGATTTCAGGGCACTATCTTGTGGCCATTAGCAACTAATATCCCACCACAAGCTATCTTCTTTTCTTTAGTAGAATGGAATTGGAAAGGCCAAAATTATTATTTAGGCCAACACTCGTAAGGAGAATAGACCCGGAAAGCTAAACCCGAGCCTAACCCAACCCAACCCGAGATTTTGGACGGACTGGGTCTATTATTTGGGCTTTGTGCTGGCGCTGTTGGGCACCTCGAGTTGCCAAACTCGACTCAAGCCCAGTTCAACCTCATCCCACCCAAACAAATATATGCATATATGGAATTTATCAATATAAAAATATATCAATTTAACTCAATTGAGAATGTGATAGGTCTACTTCTGTTTTGATTTCATTTTAATAAAGCCCGCACATCTTACAGGGCTGTTTCTGCTGATGCTGCAATCTCTGTGTAAATGGGTTTTGTATCAGTCATTAAAGAGCATACTTCTCCGTGTCCATTGCATAACTATTGTGTGCTCAATCCGTGATTTAAAATGCAATCAGACATGTAAAAGGTCTATACATTCAAGTGAGACTAAGCCCGTGGCCCATCCAATTTGAATGTATACAATGGTACCACAATCAAATAGAGAGAAGGTTTAGTAATCATTTTATTTATTTAATTTGAGGGATATCACGGGGTAGGCGGGATTTAATCCCAAGTCTCTGTTACAGTCAGATGACCTTACCAATCAGCTGGTTGGTGCCTTTTATTTTAATTTCGTTAGTGTTAGTGGACACACTAATAAGATATTTAGTGCCGTTTGGCAAGTTTTTTCTGAAAGATCTTCTATAAGATCTAACAGCTAAAAGATATAATGGGCTTTTACATAAAGATTTTGGTAGTTCATAGACCGTTTGATTGAAGGTGCATCTTTCCGCATGTCTTTCTGTACAAAAACAATATGAAAAAAGACGAAAAGTTTCATTTCTATCTTCTCAAAATAATCTTGAATCGAACTTCGCACGTCTTTTTAGAACAGTCTTTTGACAGCAAATTCTTTCCCCAACCAAATAAAAAAAAAAAAAAAAAAAAAAAGAAAAACGAATTACCAACCCATATGAAAAGACATGCCAAACTAGGCCTTAATCAGTGTTGGCTGATTCCACTATCAGCAAATTATTCAAATATTGTCACGGCTAGTATATTAATTTATGGATTAGGGCCCACTTGAGACCCACTAACTGGGAACCTGGGATGGTCAGTGACATACGGAGCAACATGCGTATCACTAATATGATGAATGGACCTCACATGCACCCCTCTCTCTTCGTCCTGTATTGTGCATTACGCAATATCCAAAAAAATAAAAACGTTTAACTCAGCCGATTTGAATAAAGCTACTAAAACAAATTACATCCAAAAGCCAACTTTGTTATTAACATCATATTTGAGAAAAGTAAATATAATTTTTTTTAGGTTTTTCAAAGCCCTACCAAATGGGCACTTATGACCGGCCAGGAAAGAGAGTTCAAGTGAAAAAAAATCACCCTACTTTGTAGTATTAAGAAATAAAAAAATAAAAACTTTGGAATGGTTCTTTTCACGGTCTCAACCCAATTACGGCTGCAACTTGGCCAGGTTGAGCGGTGTAAATCAGTATCGGCCTGGCATGAAATTGGAACGGCTTGGCCCGGCATGACGGCTGAGGCTGTGCTAGGTCCAGCACGATGGTCCGTGCCGTGCTAGGCTGGGGGTTCGAGGTTCATGGGCCGGTATGGCACAGCCCACAGGGCCCGTAGCAAGTCGAGTGCGGCCCGTCCGGAATATAGCCGTTGCCTCCCCCCCCCCCCCTCCATGGCTAGTTTCAGCTTTTTGGGAGGGGTTTATAGAAATACCCCCCAACAGCTATAAACAGTCATATTAGGGGGATATTTGTGTATTTTGCTTATGGGGGTTGAAAAAATGATATAAATGCCCCCCCAACAAATATATAACAACTAGTTTAGGGAGACTTTTTGGGTAAAGTTACAAACAACTTTACAATGACCAAAACACCCCTCTCAACAACTAAATAACAGCTAGTTTTTTGAGTATTTTGGGCAATTGAATTATGTTCAATTCCTATAAATAACCCTATCTTCCACCAATCTCACATCACACCAATTCAACAATTGTCTTAATCTCTTCTCTCTCTCTCTCATACTCATACATTCTCAATTCTCTGCAATCTGAGTAATTCTGATTAGCTGATTGTTTGATTCTGCATTCTCCAATTCTCAAGTCTCAACTTTGTTGAAATTTCAACTTTCAAAAAAAAAGAATGCTTGCTCAACTAGCTCAAGTATCTCAATTTGGGAGGCTTGGACATTGAAAGGCTTCAACTATTGAAATCAAGTTGGGATTTTGAACCGGCAATCCAGGTAAGTCAAACTAGATTAATTTTTATCTTTTTAAAATTAAAAAAATGGTCGGTTCTTCCGAAAACCGATTCCCCAACATGTTCACCCTTGATGATATTCAATCGCATCATGATAGTGTTAGCACTATGCGATTGATATCGATGGAAGTAGAACTTTCACCCCCAGTACTAATACTAGGGGAAAAAGGAGGACCTCCAAGTTGAGTAGCCCGGTTTGAAAACTTTTCGAAGTAGAGGATATCGAGGGAAAGGGGAAAAGGGCAGTTTGCCAAAAATGTGGGAAGGACTTTAGTTATTGTAGAAAGGGTGGTATGGGTCATTTGATCAGACATCTGCTCACACATGAGAAGGAAGAAGATGAAGGGAGAAAAACAACTCAAACACAAATAGGGAGGGGGAATAGTTTTGGTACTTTTAAATATTTACAAGAAAAATGAAACAAGAATTAGCTAAGTATATTGTACATGCAGAACAACCATTTATATTAGTTGAAAATTTAATTTCTTTGTTATCAAATCTTAATTCTAAAGTTGCAATTACTTCGGATGTTTGGACATCCAAATTTAATACAAGTTATATTTGTGTTACTAACCATTTCATTGATGAAAATTGGCTTTTGAATAAAATAATTTTAAGTTTTACTACGCTTGAATGGCCACATACTGACCCAACTATTGCTGCAAGTATTTTAAATACTTTGTATGCTTATGAAATAGAAAATAGATTATTTTCTATTAGTTTTGATTATGCCAACAATAATGATTCTACAATAAATATTTTAAAATCTCAATTAAGACCATGCTTAAATGGTAAATTATTTCATATTAAATGTGCATGTCACATCTTAAATTTATGTATTCAAGATGCCTTGAATATTATTTTTACTCATATTTCTAAAATTAAAAATTATATTATATATATTAAAAGTTCAGGGGCAAGAAAACAAGAATTTAAATATTTAAGTCAAAACTATGGTTTAAAATATAAATATTTTATATTAGATGTAAAACATAGGTGAAATTCTGCATATGCTATGTTAAAAAGTTGTATTTCTCATAAACAAATTCTTACTGATTTTTATAACTCAAAAATGCCTAATGATATGATATTTAAGGAAGACTGGGAAATGACAGTCTGTATAAGAGATTTTTTAAAACATTTTTATGATGCAACAAATGAATTATCAGGAATTTATTATCCAACTACTTGTAATTTACCTTATCAATTAATGGTAATTAGTGATTGTTTTGCAAAATATAGAAATAATCCATAATTTCAATGTATCATTGAAATAATGGAAAATAAATTTAAAAAATATTGAGAGAACATTTCTCCCCTTTATTGTTTAGTTACAATATTAGACCCTAGGATTAGGAAAGATGGTTTAGATATTTTACTTGAATCATATTGTGAAAATATGAATGTTGATATAGGAAATAAAAAAGAAGAAATTAATAATTTGTTATTTGAAATGTACAATTTATATGAATCTGAAGTTGTAGGAATATTGTACAACATCTTCTACTTTTGACCTTGAGACCAGTAGTAGAAGAGAAAAACTTTTTTATTTAATAAGTAGAAGGCAGAAATTTGCTACTTCTACAACAAGTTCATTTATTGAACTTAATTTTTATTTACAAGCAAATTTTTCTAATTTAGATGAAGGATCAAATAATTTTGATATTTGAGCCTGGTGGAGTGAACATTCAAAGAATTATCTAGATCTCACCGCCATGGCACGTGATCTACTAACCCCTCCGGTGTCTACAGTTCCATCGAAGTCTTTTTTAGTGCAGGTACCAGGGTGTTAGATGACAAGAGAAGTTACATGAATGATGAAAGCATAGAGATGTGCATCTACTTCAAAGATTGGCTAGATGCAAAAGATAGATTACAAGACAAAGGAGGGCATGATACTACACTGGATATTTCACCTAAAGCAAATGATGAAAGTCATGATTCATGAAGTTGACTATTTATATAGAATTTTTTTTTCAAATGATTGTAAATTATTTTAATTTTATTTAATTTATTTGATATTTTTTAATTTTTTAACAATGTAATTTTGTATTTTCAATTTGTAACTATATTATATTTTTTATATTTTATTAATTTATTCCATTTTCAAATTTCACTCATTCAAGTATCCTTTGATACAATCATTGTATTTGTAATTTGTACCATTCAAATTTAAATGAAATAAAATTCATATTTTTCTTCCAATTTGTTATTCCCTCATTCTTATTTCATTTTGGTTAAGTGTTTTTTTTCATTTATGTGTTAGATAACTTAGATTTCTCATTTCTTAATTTTTTAAATAGTTCCCAATTTCCAAAGTTCAAAGGAAAGTTAAATATTTTAGTTTTACAATTTTCTTAGAAAAGAAATCAAAATTTTCAAAAACACAACAAAAAAATCAAAAAAAATGTGTAGCTCGATTCGGTCTAGGCCCAAGGCCCGCCCTGTGGCCTAGCCCGGCACGGCCCAAGCCCACCGAATGGCGTGTAGCTTGACTCGGCCTAGGCCCGCAGCATGGCACGGCACGGCATGGGCCTAGACCCCCAAGCCCACCGTGGGTTGTGCTGGGCCGACCCCCAAAATTTACGACACGACCCACTTTACACCTCTAGTTGAGCCCAACCTATAGGTTCGGGTTATTGTGTGGAGGGGATCAATCTGTACTTCTTAAAAGCAACGACACTGAGGTCTTTTTTGAAAGCACTAAGGGTCTGTTTGGCTTGTTGTTGGAATCAGAATTGGAATGGTCCATTTTCATAGTTTGTTTGATTCAGACAGGAATGGGAATGGAAATTATAATCAGTAGGAATGGGATTTCATTCACAAGGGAGGGGCAGGAAATGGCCACTCCCTCAAATGGGGGAATGCCATTCTAGCATGAACAGAAATGGGATTCTGATTTTGCCCAACCAAACAATTGGAATCAGAATAGCCCATTCTGATTCCGATTCTAGACCCATATTCTTGTGAACCAAACAGGGCCTAATATCTTTATAAAAAAATGGTTTGAGTTGAGTGACTACATTAATTGGCTAATAATATAAGACTCACAAAAATTAAATGGGAAATGATTTTAAATAGCATATTAGCATGTACAATCTTTATATATGTCTATATCTATACTACTATTAAAAGTACAAATGAGGGCATGGAACTTTTCTTTTTGACTAACTACTCCTGTTTTTTAATTTAGTTTCTCTCTATTTGTGAGGGCTCAAAACATAATTTGAACTATTACTTGTGATCACATTTAATCCACTCTCAGTAAATCTTATGCTTTATGTATTAATTTGCATTGTCCCTCATTAAATCCTATATTTAAGGTATTTTTCTCACTAATAAACTCTATTAATTCTCTACAAAAAAAATCTATTAATTGGATCTATTCCGACTACTTTCACAATATAAAACTGATGTTTTTTTACAATTGGCCCTAAAAAAATCATTCTTCCATTCAAGTGGCAGGTAAGCAATTCAACCATCCAAGTCAAGTGTATCAATCCATAATGAAAAAATGTAAAAAAATGAGTATGTCTTTAATATTTTATATTAATTATTTAAAAAAATAAGTATGATAAACAACAATTGTTTTTATTGATGATGAAACGACATAGAAAATTAAAAAGTAACCAAAAAATGGTAAAATGTCTCTATTTGGTGGTGAGTCAACAATTCAACTTTCAGACCAAATGTTTCAACCATTGATATCATAATTAAACAATTCAACTTCTTTTCCAAGGAAGGTAACATTGTAGATGTATTTCATTTGCCTCGTTCATCTTTTTTTGAATTTTTTTTATCAAGACCTCTTTTCTTCTTTCCTAACGACATAAATTTCAAATACTATTATGCCATGTCAGCTCACAAACAAATAAGCCTTGTATTGTGAAATTAAAAAATCCAGCAAAATTTTCTCATAACTGGTCTCAGGAACCAAACACATTCTGGCAGGAATGGGAAAATAAATTTTCCCTTCCTATCACATCCTTTAGGCTCCGTTTGGTTTGTGGGAAAGTTTGGGTGGGATGGGATAAGATGAGAAAGTGTGAAAAATTTACTTTCCACCGTTTGGTTGTACAAGGAAAATTAGTGGAAATTTTCATTTTCCCATTTTTGTTTTTGGGAAAATTCATTTTCCCATGTTTACTTCCCTAAACAAATTATGGCAATTATACTGATGCATTTTGCTATTGCGCTCATGTTATGAAATAATGAAGTAAATTAAGGGCCAAACAGCCAAACTAGTTGATGTAATCCAACTTATATATGTTTTTAGAATCTTATTTTAACAATGCTGATTGTAACCATCACATTTGATACAGACCAATGATGGGCCCATGTCATTTGAATTTCATATGGCAAAATTATGGCCCCATGCAACAACAGCTAGCAGTCCTATTTAGCAACCAATCGACCAGATACTATAACTATAACTGTGTCGAGATGATTTGAGCCATCAATTTCTCCTCTTACAATCTCAGGTCATTAACTCACCAGACATTTGATACAAAGAAACTAAAAATAATGGCCAGGAGATCCTAACCAAGGGTCCAAGTTTTGAGGCATCAAATCTACCAAAAGTCCATACTTCAATTAATTATTATAATTAGGCTAGTTCTAAATTTTAATTTTTCTTTTTGGTTCATGCTTAATAATAAATTTTAAAAACAATTATTGAAATTGAAATTTATATATTTATATATTTATAAATATTAACAACAATTAAATTGGTTTTTTAAAAATTAAGATATACACGCCATCCATCCATGCTTTGTGTTTTGGGTGTCACCCGGTGGGGTGGTGTATACTTCACAATAGATTGCGGTTCCTCCTCTCAAACTAAAACAATCAAAAAATTCAAAAGCAGAATTACATGCTATTAAACTTGCAAATTTCAAAGATGTTAAAGCCTACGAGTTGCTTCTCCATCATCCAACTTCAAAACATCAGAGATAAACCATAACTGATATAAAAAGGAAACAAGGGAAAGGTCTCTCCCAAGAATAAAAAATTTTAAAACCTCAAATCCTAATCTAAATATCTCTAGATCACTCAATTCATCTATCAATTTTTGAAGATGTAATCATTGATAGGAATTACATAAACAAGTTGGGCCTTGATGCCCTGTATGTGGTTTAAGCTTCCTGGTTGGAGGCCTGAGCTTCTTGAACACCAAGGGGAACTTAATATTGGCATTGTGGACTCTCTCTTGCATAGGCTAGCTGGAATGGTGGTTGTCTTGATGATCTGGATGCATAGTTCTTGATCTTGGTTGGGTTCTTCTCAAAAATCTATATTGAAAAAACAATGGTCAAGACAATACCCATCGAAAACCACAAGAAGCAACTATAAATGGATTGTATGAAACAACAAGATTTAACAAAGAGAAGAAAGAATCTAGCAGAAGTCAGAATCACTAACAATAGCAGATAATTTGTTAGTGTTAATTTGTCTTTTCTCAATTAAAAGCCCACTAACCCACTACTATCTCCCTAAAAAAACAAAAAATAAGTTGTTCTATATCTTCACTAAAAGAAATCTCTACTCATAGAGAAAGAATCTTGAATGCATGGTTCACAAGATTGGCGAACAGGCTCTTAGAGGTTGGGAGATTGGTCCTTATCAATTTCCCGTTACAAAGATTGGACCTTGGAGAGATTAGTCCAAGTTTCTATTTGAAAGAGAGCTTAGTCCTTATTTTTGACGAGAAATTGATAAGGACGTCGTTTTCATTTCCAAGTTGATTGGTTTATGGTTACCCTAATTCTGCTGAAGTTGATTGATTTCATAGACAACAAAAGAAGTACTGGAGTGAGTTTAGTTTGGGTGCTTTTTATCGTTCAGCAAGTGTGCAGAAGCATCGTTTAACTCCAACAAAATAGAAAGGATTAACATTAAAGTAATTAATAGAAAAAGTAACTATTTATTCATCATTCAACAAGTATGCAGAAGCATAAAACACCGACCCAATAAAATTACATACAACTAACGCTCAAGCTTTGAATCTTCAAAAAAGATAAGAAAGCATGTCCAACGCAGAAAAAACAACAAATATCCACATCTAACTTTAATTAACAAGGAGAGCAACAAAAGAAAGAAAGAATAGATACCTGCCACGATGGGAGTGTCAATAGAGCAGAAGAGCAACAAATGGAAGGTCTTCTTTGATTTGGTCTATATGAAAGCCTAGAAGGGCAAAGAGAGATCATTCAAGGCAGCCATCTCAACTGCAATAAATTACTCAAAACGCAAAGTATAAAATGCATAAAAAGGAAAAAAATCCTAAAATGCAGTTCTTTTTGGAGGAATTTAGGTAACTAGCAAAAACCAGGGTAGAGCAGAGGACAAGATCTTGAAGTGGGAAATGGAGAGAGTGCGTAGGGTTCTTACATACGGACAGGGAATATCTTTCTTGAAAATAAAAAAGGTATAGATAGAACCCTTAATACGAGTAGATCTTGAATGTAGTCTTACCGTCGTTCGAAGACACCGAAAAAGTGGCCGGAGATATGACCATCGGAATGCCTAGAGGTAGACGGGGGAAAACGAAGGAGCTTCCTCTCAGACAAGGCGCGATAGTTTTTCCCAGATACGTCTTTGATTTTCCCTCTCTGTGGGGTCGCATACTCCATTGATTTGGTGCTACCCCGCCCGCGTTCTTATTTTTGGGATCTCACATCCCACCCCACCCCACCCCACCCTTTTCCCATTCCATCCTCCTATTTCTTCCAAAACAAACAAAGAAAAAAAAAATATTTTTAAAATATTCTCTTTTTTCCATCCCTGTCCTACAAACCAAACATAGCCTTAGGCCCTATATTCAAACAATAACGTCACACAGTTTCGTGGATGGCAGAATAGGGAATAGGGATTGGCCCATGAATCGACTCTGGATTCCCATGAATCAGCTTCATCCACGAGGATATATCCACCTCTCCGGCTCCCTTCCATCTAAGCATGCAATACGTGGCTTTCAAAAACAAAAACAACAATGCAATAAGTGTAAGCTAAGTTGATTAATTCAACTAAAATGTATTTGGGTTCATGAAATGGTGATTGAAATTTAAATAACGTCAGAATAAGTCGTAAGCGCGGGGTGGTGTAATGCCTAATGCATTTCAAGCCCAAATGCAAATTCATGTCCAGGCCTGTGAAGTAGAGTGGGTTATAGGCACATCTCATCTTTTTTTTTTCCGAAAAGAAGGGGCAAAACCCTAAAACTGTTGAAAAACCACATGTTGGAAAGACAAAAAGACCCCATATACATTGGTCTTTATAGTTACAGAAAAAGGTTTCATATTTGTCAGACTTTTAATAAGTTTTCATTTGTTAGCCAAACAAAGTAAAGTTTAATAAAGCACGCCATACCAAAAGAGTATTCATACAAGAAAAGAAAAAAAAAATTAAGAAATTGCTGAATTTGAATACTTGTTATACCAAGCCGCTGAATCTGAAACTTTCAACCTTGCCATAAACCATATACTATTTTAATGGCCACCCTTGGCTCCCTCATCAGTTGTAACAAGGAAACCACTCCAAGGACTTTAATTGTTAACAAAGGTCAGCTGCATATTATTATTGTGGATTAAATTGGAGGAATGTTGGGAAAAGATTTCAGTAAAGATGAATTGGTGATGCACCATTTAACCAGTAATCTCTTGTTCTTCAATCGAGATCAAGGAATAGACAAATTGGGCTTAACCAAGAAATTAATTAAATTTGTTTTACATGGATCTATTATAAGTAAAATTGTCATAGAAACATGCTAAAAATGAAATGGTTGAAATTGGATCCGGTTATGCTCAATTTTTGGTGTAGGTAGGGTGAGAAAGGGAAGGACCAGTTTGTCCAGCATTTTGTGCAAATAACTTCAATTACACAATTCACAAAATAAAGTTGGGGATTTATTAATCCCTAAAACCCAATAAATATTGCAAGCTTGTGAACGGTTGAACCCCAACAAACCCTTTTGCTTGGACTACATTCCTAAGTCCCACTCCATTAATCCAGTGAGTGCTCTCAAACTCACAAGCGTCTAAGTTCTAACAGCGACGACACACCGGAAGGCCAGAATGAGCATGATAAGCCCATTCAAAACAAAAGGGATACGATTAATAATAATTATTAACTACGGCTCATCGGTTTTTCAGTTCCCTCGTCGCCCTCACCGAACTAAACGAAATCATGGTCATTTGCTCTGGTTCGACCACTGGATAGCAATCTCCGACTTTGGCACACCAGCCGTGAACGAGGGGCTGCTGCTACCACTGCTATCTGAGAGAGATACGAGGGTCTTCTGCAGGACACCCGACGGAGATGAAGCTGTAGTTGCTGGAGGGCTACTGGGATCGCTACCGACACCCCAAAAGTCGCTCATCAAATTAAGATCCTCGCCACCATACGAGCTCTTTTTCCCTGTGGTACCTCCGCTGCAGCTTTCAGGACAAACCCCATTCGACGCCCCAGTCACAGTGGCAGCACCGCTTGGTAGTAAAACTTCCCCCAATGGTCCACCGGGTGGAGAAGATACCCATGAAACAGGGTTCATCCAGCTTGAAGGTTGACACCCTTCACCGATGTCACGTTCAGAGCCCATAACCCCAAGATCCCTCTGCACCTGATCCATTTCCTCCCCCATCCCACATCCACCCGACATTGACAATGTAAGAGAAGACGACAGCGACAGTATCCCATTTGAAGAAACAGGGGACTTGCCTCTGCTGGCCGTGGTGTTTTCACTCCCCGCAGTTGACCAGGCATCTATGAATCCTCTCGGCGTTTGTCTCCTGTCGGAGCCGGACGAGCCATCTAAGGAGACAAATCCGGTATTAAGGAGCAAGCAACAATTATCAGTCTGCTGTTGTTCTGATCCTTCGCCCTCACCGAGATGCGAGTGCAAGTTCAAATTTGTCGCTTCTTTGTAATGTTGTCGATATACAGTGGCATTACACAGGTTGCTATCAGTCCTAAATGCTACTTTCGTGTTCATCTGCTGCTGCCATTGCTGATCAAATGCAGTAAAGGAAACCGTTTCTCCTTTTGACGTCCACTCCGCGCACCTTTTTACGTTTTAAGCAGCAAAATCAAACATTAATACCAGAGGAAAAGAAGAAAAAGAAAGCGAAGAAAATACATATGCATTTCGTATTCAGAGAAATGGCTGGAAAATGTAACTCACCCAGGTTGCTTGTAAGATAGCGAAGGGAAATTGGTTTCGAAAGGGGAGACTTTGTATGCGGGATCGACCAAAACCCTAGAAGGTTGAGTGTCAAACTTCTCTGCCGCGAGGCGATGAAATGATATATTACTGGTATTGGTTGCGATGGTAGGAAGGCATGCGGTTGCTGGTGTTGATGTAGCCGAGGGCGCGTTATTGCTAGCGATGTTGTTGTCCTCGCCTTCAGCTTGTAGTTCCACAGGCTTTCTTGAACGGGGGCGGCCTCTGTGCATGTGTCGCTCACAGTACTTCTGATCAGGTGCCACATCTCTGGAACACCGCCACTTCTTTCCATCCGTTCTGCGACACCTCCCCGGCTCAGGATCCGTGCTGCTAGAGAATCGTAGATTGAAACAAGCCCCCCGACCCACTGAACATGATCATTAAACAGAGAAGAATAAGCCTTTTTGAAATAAACAAATCAACCAACACCACCCAAAGAAACTATAATACAGGACGAGAAATATAAAACCAACGTCGAATAGTATCAACAGAAAAACACAAACACAAGAAAAAAATGATTTGAAGGAGAAGAAACGGTTACTGGTAGATTGGGAAGCAATAGGTTGGGAGGGGTTTCTGCTAATGGTCATGAGAAGATCAGGAGGAACAGGTACAGAAGCCATCATATACTTGTAGATCAAAGCCTGCCTCTCAAGTTCCTGCCACTGAGTAGATGTAAAAGGAAATCTCAGAGATGCCGCCATTCCTCCTCCTGTGGACACAAGATCACATCCTCATCTTCAAGTTTAGTCCCTCAGGGACCCGCTTTTCTTCAATAAGAAAACTCAATCAAGTTTTTCTTTGCATTAACATGAAAGGAATTAGGAAATACTGACCTGGGGACTTGAAGGCAGTATAGGTGTTAAAAGGCTGCAGAGTCATGGCTGCAGCACCGCCACCACCACCAACAGCAGAATCGTATATAGCTCTCGTAAACCTGGCCCCCTCTTTGCTTCCGCTGTAAAAGGTGGGGCCACCACCAAAAACCTCAGCCATCGCCACCGGCGCTGCCGTGGTCATTTTATACGGAAAAGATGGAGTGCGTTGCAACTTAAGACGCATACCGTCTCCCGCAGCAGTCTCCGCTGCTGCCATATCAGAAACAGGCTCACCACTGATTTCGGTTCTCATGATCTTTCCCTAAAACAGGAAACCAACTTTGTCATCAACCATCAAAGAAAAAAGAAAGGCAGAATCCAAAGACCGAGCCCGCCGCTTTTAGACTTGAAGAGAAAAAAACTCCAACTGTTTGAAACTGTAGAGCTGAATCACGCAGCAGTATCTTTCTTGCTCCGCGCCCCTTCTCTCTCTTTCTGGTGTTCTTAGTATTGTTTTTTTGTCCGTGTTGTTGAGACGAGTCTTTGCCGCCATTTACACACTCATACCTTTGCTTCCCAAGCTTCCAACATTCGAACCATGGCAGACAAAACAGTAAAAGGTATACATCTCCTTATCCCTATTACACATCACATGAAGCATAGACATCTCGTTATTGAGATAACTATGTTTTTCGATTATTATTATTAATTTTTTTTTTCTGTCTGTAAATAAAACTTACTAACAGGTGATGAAATTGTAGCAGTAATTACTAGAGATTACATTAGCCTCATCCTTCAAAGAATGGAAGTAGTATATATGATCGACGGGCTCCGTGGGAGGGTAGAGACTAGAGACGATGTCGCTTTCCAGCACTAGACGGCGTTAACACACTTTTGTTTGCCTTGGGGGGATGAATCTGTGGTCCACCTGACACAGCCGTCCTCCGTCCACACACACACTAGGGTTTGGGCCCGAAAACAACTTTTCGAAGTGATGGGTTTTCTCTACGAGCTGCCCCCCTCCATGGCTCCATGTATGATGTTGTGCTTTTCTTTTTTCTTTTCATGTATCATTGCTCATGAATGGATGGATGGATGGAGGCCAGTATATCTATATACAAAAGTCAATTGGAGAAGAGAGAGAGAGAGAATGTTTTAAATCGAGAGTTGAGATTAGATTGATATTGATGAATGAAGATACCACTGCGTCACACTCACACCAACCGAGGTCAAACTCAAACTGATGACTCTCCTTTATCTTTTAAGCGCTGATATCGGTGGAGAAGAGAAGAAAGGTTGGCTCGGCCGCCCTTTATCCAAGAGAAAATTTTCTAGTTACAGAGAGAGAGAGAGAATTGAGAAATTGTTATGGTACCCTTTTACTTTTACCTGTTTCAACGCACTTAACAATTGTTAACTGTTAACTTATATCCGGTATAAATTGTTTGTTTGTTAAATCACTAAATGTTATATAAATATGTCGCAAGGCATTAAACTAATGTGCTGAAATGCTGCTGCATCACCACCACCGTTGGATCAAACCCATCTGTTAAAACTAAAAGGGATGATCCTCGAAATTAAGTTTTGTCTCATTAGAACATGCTAGCTAGCTAAAGATAAGATTGAAAATCACAGTAGACACTCCCTAGAATCTTGCATGTAAGACGCGTGTTAATAGTGTTGAGCTGAATTATCATATAATTGAATATGGGGAAGCATTGATACCAAAGAGTGAGGACTGGTCTGGTCAGACAGCTGTCGAGGGAAAGTGGCGAATGGCCCGTCACCATCACAACCTTAGGGTCCTGGTTTATGGAACCGTGACTTGTACTCCACTCACTCTCTCTCTCTCTCTTCTCTTCCCCCGTCGCTCACAACTCACAGCTTCATCTATATATTTATATAGTTTATCCTATTATATTATAGTAAGCCGCTAAGCCCTAACCTCAAATCCGATATCATCTGACATCTGTAGGGCTCTTGGCCCTACCGAAAAAGAGTGCATATCTATCGAGGTCGGATCTTCTGCCCACGACGAGAACTTTGCCTACGTTATCGCAGTTATACATAGAAAATATCTCATCATCTGTAGATGTTCTCAATTTATGGGGATAATGTGTTATGGATGCACATGGGCAGGAGATTCGAATTCATACCTAAATCCTAATACGGAATTTTGCCTTTTTTTTATATACAAATTTGCATTTCCATCCAAAGTCTCCCAATCTGGCAATGTCCTCCCAACTGTGTAGGGTGGACCCCACTCAACCTTAATCCCATTTAATCCTTATATAGGTGATAGGTCCGTCCGTTGGTTATACCATCTCTATTGCTCTACATACAATCGACAAACGACAATTCATTCCCATCAATCCCACCCAATCAATAAACCCATGTGCTGCTTATCGCCCTCTCGGGCCTACCACAGGGCACAGGCACACTCTACCATTGTCATTGAGATCGAGCCCTCTCTTCAATTATCGATTTATCATGCTACTTCCGACTCCGAGATTGAATTTCCACTCTCGGAGACAGAGATTTCAAATTTCATTCGCACAAGAAGATGGATGTTTGGACCATTCTTTGTGGGGAAATCTGATTTCACTACCTCCACTCTCCAGTCCGGTTAAGAACCCAGTGAGAGAGAAAGAGAGAGAGGAGTTTTTTTTGGTTAGATGTCTCCGAGGGAGGCAATTACTGTTTTCAAAATCGGATTGGACCGAATGGTCAGATTGAAAAAATCGGAAGCCCGTCATATGACCGGTTCCGTTTTTCTTTAAAATCGTTTTTTTCCCCCAAAACAATTGATTTTGGTCAGTAAAACATTGAACCAACCAGTTAACTGTTCTAACCGTTCAAACGATTTTGACTATTTACTAATTTTTTAATTTTATTATTTTTTTATCAAAACAAATCAACCATTTGAATCAAATGATCAGACTGTTCGAACCAATAACTAGACCCCTGACCGATTCAATCACCGGTTAGTTTTTAAAATCCATGGAGGTAACGAAACAAAGGTGTTACAGCAATTGGTCTGGACCGCTTGGTCTAAGTGCATTGTAAACCCGAATCTACCACCGCTAGGCGCTATCGCTAAGGAAACACCAACCTCCAGAACAAATGGCAAATGCTGATATAATCATATTATCATATAATTATTAATTGATAATTGTATCACGAACCCGCAATTATTAACTTTTGATGGGTCAACATGTCATCATTCAAAACATGCATATTTTTAGAGATACATACATTCAAGTTACCCAAAGCGGGTTTTGAAAAAAATTTTAAATAATAAAATTTGCCCAAAGCGAATTCCACCCACACTCACTGATGATTTCCTACTCATTTTTTCTACCCACTCTCTACTCGTTGTGAATTGGAGTTACACGTATAATTTCAAAAGTTATCGTTAATTTATTTCATTCGTCAATAACCTCGGGAGGATAATACTAGAGTTATGGGTCTCACTCCCATCTCATGACCAATGCTTCAAAAACCGTTTTTGATTCAGGTTGTGGGTCACCAACTTCACCCTTTGGGTCAAATTGGTTATATGATTTCTTATTAATATATATATATATATTAGCAGGTACCCATGTAATGTACGAGCTCTGTTAAGCAAAAGTTAAACTATAGAAATACATAAGAGTATATAATTGTTTTATATTTTAACTTTTTAATAATCAATCCAATCAAATCCGATTCGAGTTGATCGATTTTTTAATATTTTTCGATCGGTTTTGGTTTAGCAATTTTCTAACCCGACTAAGTTAGGTTAGTTTCGGTTTGGCCATTTGTAAACCGACTAAAACTAAATCGATCTGACCATAAATATATATTAATATTTTATATTTTATGTTTTTTTTAATACAGGAAAGTAGGAAAATTCTCATATTTCTCAACCTAAAATATTTTATATCATAAATTTATTTTTTAATAATATCACTATAATTTGTGAAATTTAAATTTAATTTTTAAGTTTAAATATTCCCAAACCAATACAACCCAAGTTGGCAGGTTTTTATTAATCATCAATCGATTTCCAGTGACAAACTCCTGACTTGACCATATAGATTTGGTTGGCGAAACAACCTGCAATTGAACTGAACCAATCCTTGAACGCTCCTAATTTCAGCTAAATTTATAGTGTAATTTCTAATAAATAACAATAGTTTAATCTCAAATAATTATTGAAAATATATAGTAAAAATACACAATCATTGAAAATAAATTTATAATGAAAATATAATATATATCTAAAAAATATACAATAATTAAAAATAATAATAAATACTAAAAATAAACTAAATTAGTCAATAAGTAATGTAATCTCAAATAATAGTTTAATCTCTATAAATTATAAAAAAATATATAATTACTAAAAACAAATTTATAACAAAATTAAAATACAATAAATTAAATTTCAAAAGTTAAACAATAGTTGTTTAATCTCCAATAATTATTGAAAATTTTCTATTAAATAACAAAACAAAAATAGATGTATAAATAATTATTGAAGATATATTTATCAAAGTATACAATAAATAATTACTAAAAATAAAATAAATTCCAATTTTAGTATATATAAATATATAATGAATATACACTATTATTGAAAAATTATTAATAATAAATTTAATTTTTTTGAAAGTTATTTTCTATAATTATTAATTGATATGAGTGGAATTAGTTATTCACAATATTATTTAGTTATTAAAATAATATTGTTATTTAAAATTTTAAAATAATAATTATTTATTAAAATTTAATAATCCATAAAATTACAATTTTACTATTATTACATAATTTGTTATTAATTTTGTAAAATATTAAATTATTATTAACATGAATATTATGAAATCTAATATAATTATATTTTACTTTGAAGAATGTTTTTTAATTTATTACATAATTTTGTTATTTTAACTGTTTAAAATTTAGTAATTTTAAATATTTCGTTATTTAAATATTTAAATAATATGTAGAATATTTTAAAATTTTCATTATTTGAATTTTATTTATTTTAATGTTATTTACGTAATATTAAATGTTTTTATATAATTATTTAGCTACTTTTAATGTTTTTATATTTAAGATATTTAGTTATTGAAATATTGAAATAATATTTGTTTTTTAGTGTTAAATTTTTATTATTTGAATAACATTTAAATTGAATCATTCCGAAACTTATAATTTATATTATTACTACATATTTTCATGATGAATCTTGTAAAAATATAGAATTATCAATAATATGAATATTATTTAACCTATTATAATTAATTTTTGGTGTTTTGAATAAATATTTTAAATTTAATATATAATTTTGTTATAATATTTAAATAATTTTGAAATTTATAATTGAAACTTTCTTTAGATAGATATAGATAAAAAGTGTGGGAAGAGGATAAATAGGAATTAGAGATAGTTTAAGAGAGAATCTCTCTACTAAATTAGAGATAATTTAAGAGGTAAATAGGAAATAGAGATAATTTAGGAGATAACTAGGAATTAGAGACAATTTAGGAGGAAGTGGGGGAAAATGGTGCCACTTGGTTAAACATTAGAAAAGCAAATCCCTCTTTCTTTATGATTGTTAGAAATAGTTAAGCATATGTGATTTCCTTATTGGTTTAATGGATAATTATGTGTAATTAAAAAATAAAAAATTCAAAAAAGTAGATAATTAGATGTAATATATATAATTTTATATTTAATTATATTTTTAAATTTAGTTTTCATTTTTGTATAAAAATGTTAAAAAATGCAATTTAAGACCCAAAAAAACTGTTTCTTTTTTGGCAAAAAATAGAAGTGGTGCCTTGAGACGCATGGTTATGGCCTATGGAAGTTTGTACATACATTGAATGTGCAATCTACAACCCAATGACCACGGTGAATGGATAACTTTCAACCGCTCAAATCAGATGATTTTTTACTAAGTAAATGTTTTTTTGACTAAATAACAGATTTCAAGAGAATTAGACCCAAAATCAAGACCAAATGAGAGATTAAATGAATAACCAACCAAATCAATGGTGAGTTAAAAACACTCAATCACACGTCAGTCATGACACCACCTTGAGCCTATCAGTAGTAGTAGCGAGCAGATGGTCCACGTCACCATGCCTCTCCTTGCTCCATTACCCAATATTCTCCTTGACTCTCTCCTCTCTCCTTCCCATCAGTCCCATTAAGCCATGTCACCATTCCCAACCCCACTCCCCAATCAATTCCTAAAATCTCTCCCCCCAATCTATATCCATCATCTCTCATTTAAAATATCCATATTAATTAATAAATAGTTAAAAACGGTTAACTCATATTCAATGAGTATTAGATAGTGTTATTACCAAAAGTTAATAAAGACAATTAGTAAATTATCAAAAATTAAATAATCTTATTAATACAGTTAATAAATTACCAAAAATTAATAAATACTATTATTATTAACTCATCATGACTTTTTAAATTGTTTTGGGTAAATTCTGTTATACTCATGTTAATTAACAACATTTTATAGAAATTGAAAACTCTTAACTAATTTCTATAAAGTTGATAATTTCATTTAAAAATTATTAAAAAGTATAAAATTTTAGTTATTGCTATTATTATAGTTAATAATGGAATGTAGATAGGGGAATATGATATTATAATGTTAGAAAATAAAATTATTAATTAATTTATATTAGAAAATAAAAGACAAATTAGTGTTATTTTGTTATTAATTAAAATTTTAAAATATTTTTCAACAAATCTCCATAATTAAACAAATATAATAACTTTTTCAAAAATTTTCATAAAACTACATTTTCATAAAATAACATTTTGGAAATTAAAAGATATAATATTGTACTTTTGGAAAAGCTTTGAAAGTTTATTTAAAATGTATCAAATAATTATTGAAAATTATTAGAATATTTTGGAAATTTTAGGAAAATTTATTACACTTGATAGATTTTGGAAAACTATTAAAAAATTATGTAATTTTCAATGTAAATTATTGAAAATTATTAAAGATAAATGAGTATGGAAAAGGGAAACTGTAATTTGAATCAATAATTACACAAATTATTAAGATAAATTAGTATAATATTGGAAAAGGAAATTATTGATTAGTTTATATTAGAAAATATAAGATAAATTAGTGTAATTCTGTTAGTAACCATTTAAAAAGCAATTATTTAATAACATTTTAAAAACAAATTTGAATACATTTTCAAAATTACACAAATGTAATTAATTTTCATAAAATTACATTTTTGAAAATTAAAGACAATTTAGTATACCTTTAAAAATTTACCATGTGGTTGATACTAAGTATATCCTTTTGATCATTTTTCATCAAATTGAATATTGGGTTCATAGGGAGTGAGTGTCTTGCCTTGAACCCACCGAACACTAGGGACAGGGCAAGGAAAAATCGAGGGTTCCCCATCCTTGATGAGTGGGTGCCATTCCATGAACTCGCTTGACACTGAGAACGAGGCGGTCGAAACCGAGCCGAGCCGAGCTCGAATAGCTCGTGAAGAGCTCGGCTCGTGACCACCCCAAACTACTACCATAGATGTTCACTTTTGTGGAAGTAAAGTATTTTTATGAAAGCACTTTTATAAAAGTACTTTACAAAAGCAATTTTGTAAAAGTACTTTTATAAAAGTAAATTTATGAAAAGTACTTTTGTGAAAGTAAAGTACTTTTATGAAAACACTTTTATAAAAATATTTTTATGAAAGTACTTTTATAAAAAACACTTTTACGAAAATACTTTTACAAAACATCTATGCCAATTGATAAACATTGACTGCCGGCCATCCACCGATAAACATCTATGCATCATAGGGCACTTGTCAGTCTGAAAAGAATTCTTTCTTATAAAAAAAAGTATTTGGTTTATAGCAATATTTTCTTATTTTACATATATTTACCCATTTTTATTCATTTTAGAATTTCATATTGAATAAAAATGAGAAACAATGATAATTAAACCAAACATGGCCCTATATTTCAAATTGCAGTGGTTTTCTCGTACATTGGACTTGAGTTAATAGTGGGTGCATCATGGATCATGGATTTCCCGGTCGGCCGTGCCCTAACAGAACCAAAGTGCCATTGCCCATTTACCTTTATTCTTCTTCTTTCGTATTACTTTAACCACAGAAAATAAATAGAAAGATTTATGGAAGGTGAAGGGACGTAGCCTGTCACTGTCTCGATATATTCTTGTTTGGTGCCTTTTGTCTTTTAATTCGATGAAATTGAATGTAGCAGGACCACCACATGCCAACCATAAACCTTCTTTGGATTTATTCCATTCCTCACTTCTCAGTGGAGAGGTCAGAACCATAAACCTTATATTTACTTTTTACTTCTTCAGCGGTATAACTTGATCACCGGCGGGTGAGTATGACTGTATTAGTATGAATCATTAGCGTTTTCAATGGACTCCAAAAAAATTTAATATTGGATTTGGATGCTGGAATTTGCATTCGATTAATAATGGGATCGGATGAAGATTTAATCTCATCCATTCAATTTCAATTTGATTAAAATCTGAATTTGATAAAATATTATATATATATAGAGAGAGAGAGAATAATTATATATATAGATATTATATAAAGTTATATAAAATTTGTAATTGATAAATTTAATATTTAATATTTATAAATATTTATTATATATAAGTTAAAAATAATTATTTTTTTTTAACTTTTTTAATTTAATTTTTGGTCATGTTAAATTTAATAGGATGGTTGTGGATTAAATCCAAATCCCATCTGAAATTGGACATATAATGAGATGCAATGGATGTAGTTGGATCCAATTCAATTACATCCCTATGAATCATCCCTCACTTTGACGTATGTATGGCTTTCATAGTACATCACAACCATTCCTATACATGATGCTAGTGGGGACCCGTGTAATGCACAAGATTTGTTAAAGAAAGCTAAACAATAAAATACATAATTATAAAAATATAATAAATAATAAAAATATATTAAGTTAGTCAATAAATATTATAATCTCAAATAATAGTTTAGTTTCTAATAAATATCAATGAATATATTAGAATAAAAATACAATAAAAACATTAAATTAAACTTAAAATTTAAATAAAGTAGTTTAATATCCAATAATTATTAAAAATTTTCTGTTAAATAACAAAACAAATATAGGTTTATACATATTTATTGAAAATATATTTACCACAAGAAACTATAAATAATTGCTGAAAATATAATAAATATTAACTTTAGTATATATAAATATATAATAAATACAGATTAAGATTTTATGATCATTATTAATGAATATTGTCTTTTGAAATTTATTTTTATAGAATTATTAGTTGATATAAGTGAATTTGGTTATTTAAAATGTTATTTAGTTATTTAAATAATATCATTATTTAAATTTTTTAATTCTAATAATTTTTGAATTTAATAATCCATAAAGTTATATCATTATTAATTATTTATTTATTTGAATATTATGTTACAATTATTTTTATTTTTAAGATTTTTTATTTTATTGCATAAATTCATTGTTCTAACTATTTAAAGTTTAGTTATGTTAAATATTTCGTTATTTAAAATATTTATTTATTTAAATATTTAAATAATATATAAAATATTAAAAATATTCATTATTTGAATTTAAGATATTTCTTTATTTAAAATATTTGTTTTTCTCTATAGTTATTTAGCTATTTTTAGTATTTTATTATTTTGTAATGTTAAATTTCTATTATTTGAATAACATTTAATTTGAACAATTTGGAAAATCATCATTTATGTTGTTAGTACATATATAATTTCTTGATGAATTTTGCAAAAATATAAACTATTGATAATATGAATATTATTAAATCTATTATAATCAACTTTTGTGTTTTTCATAAATATTTAAAGTTATTATATAATTTTGTTAGAATATTTAAATAATTCTTAATTTTTTTTTATTTAAACTTTTTTTAGATAGATAAAAAGGTGGGGAAGATGATATATAGAAATTAGAGATAATTTGGAGAGAAACTCTTTAGTAAATTAGAGATAAGTTAGGAGATAAATAGAAATTGGAGATGATTTAGGAGAAAGTGGGGGTGGTAGGACTCCGGAAGTCCTGTCCATGTCTACCCACAACACACTACCCCCGTAAATTGGAAACATCTCCCCGTGCATAATACTATGTAGAAAGATGAGATATTCTCCATGTGTGGCTTCGATGTTATGTGGGTAGACATGGACAGAGTTTTATCTATATCTATATAGATAGATAGATAGATAGATAGATAGATAAATAATATCGTAGGGAAGTTTTGTCATGTTTTCTCACAACAATTGGGTAAGACCGTAAGAGTATTGAAACTTGTTAATGTTTATAGACTATTAGTTTCATCTGTTGTTGGTTAAGTTTTCTCTTTTCCAAGGTGAGCTTCATATCTTTGTTAGTCTCTGATATCTTTGGTTCTACATTTCTGGTTTGTGGGTGTGTTCCTGTTCATCGGTGCTTCCTACTTTTTTTGTGTCTCTCTTGATTATCAGGTATTTTCCCTTTTGGGGGTTTCTTTCCCTTGTTGTAGAGTGTTCTTCCCCCTTTGTAGAGTTCTTATTCTTTTTCTTCAGTTGTTCTGTTGTTTGTAGATAGGATGGATGATACTACAAAGTCGAGGGCATGATTTTGATGATTTGAACTTAGAGTTTGCCCAAATGCTGCAAGACAATACTGATCAAGCTGTAGAACTTTTTGGTGTAAGTGATATCATTACATACGAAGTGAGAAGTGTGTGGAGGCTCTATCTTATACATCGGTTATTCCCTCGAACCTCCATTCCTCTTCAGGATCTCATAAATAGAGCTTATGCTAGTTGGGGCTTTAGTAGCAATAGTTTGATGGTTTGGTCGTTGAGTAGGGGCTATTATTGGTTTAGATTTCACTATAAACAAGATTTAGACAACATTCGAAATAACGGTCCATGGGTGATTTTTTACAAGTGGCTCTTATTAGCAGAATGGAGGGAAGGAAGAACACAGGGACAATGGGTTTTAACAAATGTTCAGGTTTGTCTCCAGATTCATAACCTCCCTTATGAATTAGTTAGACAGGATATTGGGGAAAGAATCAGAACAACATTTTTGGACGGTTTAAGTATTGAGTTAATTAGGGAATTTATTATAATGAAGGAGGTTATCAACATTGATCGTCCTTTGAAAGTAGAAGGTTTCATTACTTCTAATGTTTGGGTTGTCTATAAGTATGAGAACCTGCTAGGAGTGTGTTACTTTTGTGGCCGTCTAGGACATGGTTATCATCGGTGTGTGTTGGGAACTCAACACCCAACCAACTTGAAAGAGTATTTTGCTACTCATCCTATGAACTTTTATGGCCCTTGGTTGAAACTAGAAAATCTGTTCCAACCAAAGTGGCAACCGCCTGAATTTCAAACTTACATGCAAACCTAAACAAGGAACCGACAAAATCTGGGAAGTGTTCATGGTGAAAGTGACAGGGGCTTTGGTGATACTAGTTGGGGAGATAGTGCATCTTCGAAAACTAGAGTTAACTGGCTGACCCATGGGGACCGAAACACTAGATTTTTTTCATAATGCGGCTATAAAGAGAGCCAAAACTAGAGTTTTGAAACTAAAAAACAAAGATGGGGAATGGATGGAAGGTGAGGTGAGCATCAAGAAGATCTTTATGACCACTTTGAGAAAACTTTTACTTCATTAAATCCAATGGAGGAGGATGTGGAGGCAACCCTAAGAAACTTGCATCCAACAATATCAGATGAGGATAAAAGGGAAGTATCAGATGAAGAAATTCACCAAGCCCTCCTTCAAATGTCTCCTAGGAAAGCACCGGGTCCGGATGGCTTCCCGAACTTTCTCTTTCAAAAGTTCAGGGGCCTTATAAAGGATGACATTGTGAAAGAGATTGGGGATTTTTTTGGAGAAGGAGATTTAGATGCCAATGTGAATTCTACCATTATCACTCGTATTCCTTAAAGTGATGAATCAAGAGTCAGCCTCTCAGTTCCTCCCAATTAGCCTATGCAACTCTATTTACAAGATAATAGCAAAAATTTTAGCAAATAGGCTAAAATGCAAACTAGAGAATCTTATCTCTAAGAATAACTGTTTTAAAAACTGGACCAGAACGGACGGTCGGACCGGAAAGACCGAGAACCGGTTCCATTTTCCTCCAAAACCATTTTTTTCCCTCAAAATCGTTGATTTTGGTCAGCAAACCGCTGAACCGTTCGAACGGTTTTGACCGTTTTCCAAATTTTTAATCTTTTTAAAATTATTTATTTTTTTTTTGTTAGAACGGGCCGGCCGTTCGAATTGGTAACCAGACCCCTGACCGGTTCGGTCACCGGTTCGTTTTTAAAAACCATGCTGACAATTAAAGTGCATTCATTCCAAGAAAAGTGATTTTGATAACATTCATCTACTCATGAAGTATTGCATTACATATACGAGTCACTCAAAAGCAAAAAAGGAAGGATGGCTATAAAACTAGACATGAGCAAGGCCTATGATAAGGTGGAATGGTGTTACCTTGCAAAGGGTCATGGAAAATTGGGTTTTGGCCAAAGCTGGATAAAGTGGATAATGAAGTGTGTTTCTTTGTCTTGTATCAAATCCTAGTGAATGGCTCTCCATCAAAGAAAATATGACCTCAAATAGGGCTAAGACAAGGAGACCCCTTTTCTTCTTACTTATTTCTCCTTTGTTTTGAAGTTTTCTCTTCTCTTCTGAATGGTTTAATTAGTGACAAAAGGCTTTCTGGGGTAAAGATTTGTAGGCAGTCTCCAATGATCTCTCACTTGTTTTTTGCAGATGATAGCTATATCTTTGCCAAAGCTGATATGGAGGAAGGAGGGATTCTATTGGAAGCCATCTCTGTATGAGAAAGCCTCTGGTCAACATGTGAACTATTCCAAATCATCTCTTTGTAGATGATAGCTATATATATATCTTAGACTCATGAGAATATTGGCTTCCATGCTCCATATTAAAAAGGTTGATAAACCTTTAGTTTATTTGGGGACTTTTTCTATGATAAACATAAGAAAGTGTCATCTTTTTGACTACTTGACTGATAGAGTTACAAGTAAAGCAAATGGGTGTAGAAATTCCCTTCTCTCTTAGGCCGGGAAGGAGGTTTCTTCTTAAATCGGTAATCACAGCCATCCTCACCTATTGCATGTCTTGATTTCTTTTGCGAAAAAAAAAAATTGTGATAGCATTAGGAAAACTCAAATGAAATTCTAGTGGGGGGACACAGAGGAAAAGAGAAAGACGAGATGGGTATCTTGGGAGCAATTAAGAAAAAATAAGGGTTTAGGAAGTCTTGGTTTCAGAGATCCTCATGATTTCAATTTATCTCTCCTCTCAAAGATGATAGCTATATATATATCTTAGACTCATGAGAATACTGGCTTCCATGCTCCATATTAAAAAGGTAGATAAACCTTTTGTTTATTTGGGGACTTTTCCTATGATATACATAAGAAAGTGTCATCTTTTTGACTACTTGACTGATAGAGTTGCAAGTAAAGCAAATGGGTGGAGAAGTTCCCTTCTCTCTTAGGCCGGGAAGGAGGTTTCTTCTTAAATCGGTAATCACAGTCATCCCCACCTATTGCATGTCTTGCTTTCTTTTGTCAAAAAAAACTTGTGATAGCAATAGGAAAACTCAAATGAAATTCTAGTGGGGGGACAGAGAGGAAAAGGGAAAGATGAGATGGGTATCTTGGGAGCAATTAAGAAAAAATAAGGGTTTAGGAAGTCTTGGTTTCAGAAATCCTCATGATTTCAATGTAGCTCTCCTCTCAAAGCTAGCCTAAGGGTCTATTCTGATTCTTATAGCCTTTGGGCTCGTACAATGAAAGCCAAATATTTCCCAAATAATCAAATTTTAAGAGCCAGGGGAAGAAGATGGCAATCTTGGGAATGGAAAAGTGTGCTAGAAGGGAGGGGAGCGATTGAGAAGGGAGCTCTTTGGAAAGTACATAAGTTTTCAAACATTAGGATCTGGGATGACCTGTGGATCCCATGCTTAGAAAATTTTAAACCTATTGGGCCAAGGCCATGGCGTGGGAGCCCTTTGGTGGTAGCATAGGCCCCGTTTGTTTTTTGGTAAGTTATTTACCCGGGTAAATGTATTTATCAAGGTAAGTAGTGTTTCCTAGGAAAGACTTACCCGGGTAAGTGCGTTTACCCATGTTCTTTTATTTTCCATGCAAACAAGAGAATGACCATTTTAACCATAAAAATCCATTATTACAAGGGGCATTTTTGTCCCATTCAAGTGTTGGTAACTTTTCTCCAAGGTGGGAAAGTTATTTACCCACCTAAGAGATGGGTATAAGTTATACACAGGAAAATAAACTTTCCCTGGTCCCCACATAAATCTGAAAAAAGAACATGGGA
Source organism: Nelumbo nucifera (assembly GCF_055504915.1). Classification (NCBI taxonomy): domain Eukaryota; kingdom Viridiplantae; phylum Streptophyta; class Magnoliopsida; order Proteales; family Nelumbonaceae; genus Nelumbo; species Nelumbo nucifera. The sequence goes on along the minus strand of NC_142651.1, from coordinate 37,500,679 downwards.
GTTTTGGTCCCCCTCTCAAAATCCAAAAAAATAACCCCCCCCCTAAATGAAATTAAACTCTATCTTCCCTACATCTATTGTAGATAAAATAAATGAAATTGATCTTGCTGAAAATCAGCCTATCAAGTTACTCATGACAATCTGAGCAAGAATACCATTGTATCCCTTTCTTCTAAACTCCTTCAGGAAGGATGAAATGTGTTGTGGAAGATCCCAATTGAATCCAAAATTGTGCACTTTCTGTGTAAATGTTGCTTGAACTGCATAGCAGTCAAAGACACCCCGTATTAACAAGAAAATAACTTCCTCTCCTGTGTGTGAAAGATGCAACGAGTGTGAAGAGTCCATTCTTTACGCGTTGGTTTATTGTCATAAAGCGAGAAGCATTTGGTTGGGGGTTGGTATTGGTATTGATGTATCTCAACTCAGTCATGCTATCAGTTTTGACAAATGGTTCTTGTTTCTGTTAAACGAATTTAGTTCAAAAAATTCAGAGATTTTAGCTAGATGTGCTATTTGTTTATGGGAAATTTGGAAGGATCAAAACGCCTTTTATTTTGAGAAAATAGATTCTAATCCTCTGGATGTGATTGCTTCATTTCGCATATCTGTAATTCAGAGATCTCAGATCTGGCCTCTAAGATTGGTAAGCTCTTCAGTGGTTGAGGGTGCTTCAAAGCCCAATCCAGCTTTTTGGTCACCACCGAGATTAGGCTTTTTCAAGGAAAACGTGGGTGGTGTTTTTTTTTGAACTCAAATAAAGCTTCCATGGGCATAGTGTTCAAAGATGAAGTAGGAGTGTGCATTCTAGCAAAATTTGGTCCTGTGCAAGGTTCTTCTGCTCTAATAGCTGAAGCAAAGGCCTTAATTGAAGCAGTGGAAACTACCATTGATATGAAGATGGAAACAACTCTTTTTGAATTTGACTGCAATACACTGATAGATAGTGTGCATGCTGATGAAAACTCCTGCCACAGAGACTTGATTTATTTATATTTAGATTTAAAGAGACTGATTCATGGCATATCCTTTTCTTTTGGTTGGGCTCCTTGCTCTACAAATGGAGTGGCTTATAAACTAGCTATCCAAGGTCTCTCGACCCAGAAATGTTATGTGGATTCTATGCCCAGATGGCTATCGGATGCTATTTGCTGTGATGATCCTGTTAGGAAGTTCTAGTGTTGTGGTTTTTTTTTTTTTTTTCTAGTTTTTCTGTTTCTTCTCTTCTGGCTCTTTGCTGCTTTATTGTTGTTTCTTTCCACAGTTTGTTGCTTTGTCATTGTGTTGTTGCTTGAATGAATTGAATTTTCCAGGGTTTTTATAATTCAGTCCACCTCAGAAATCTGACCCCCACCGTATAGCAGTGAGGTAGAGTTGGTGTTAAGGTGGCCAATTCCCCTATTAGGGTCAAGTTGAATTAATCTTTTCGCAGGTCTAGTTTAAATTAGGGCAATTATTTCCTTGATGTAGTGCAGTCGGTATGAACCGGAGACAAAATCATACACATCTGGCTGAACTACCTATCATGGTTGAACACGGTGCGTTCAGTACAGCTGGGTCCCAGAGTGAACACTGGCGTGTTCAACCATAACCATAATAGGTAGTTCAGTCGGGTGCTTATGTTTTTGTCTCCAGCTAATCTGTTCCCGATGTAGTGGGCCAGGCTCAACGGATTCTAGAGACCTTTTGAACGATAATCACTATTAACCAGACCTCAGTTTCTGATCCGGGCTATTGGTTACAAATAGGATGACCAAATTAAGTGGGGTTATGGGTGTATGACCAAAAAGAGCCAGTCATTTCTTTGAAGGTGAATCTAGCTCTTTGGGCAAGGAAGTGGTTACTGGTTCTTAGCTTAATGTAAGTTTTAGGGTCAAGGGGAAGCAAGAAATTCAAGAACCAACGTAGGATAACTGATCAAACAAATCATAATACTCAATTGAATGATGATGAGTCACAGGTAAATAATGCTTTTTATTTAACAAAGCGGAGTACTAAAGAGGCCCTCTCCATATTTTGTTGTGGAATTGTAAAGGTGCAGCTAGAAAATCTTTTTCTCAAAATTTGTTAAACTTTTCTAATACAATACCTCTTGATTTTAATTTTTTTATCAAAGACTAAAGTAGCAGATGATAAAATGGTAATATTAAATAGAAAATTGCGATATTCTAATTATTTTTCTCGTTTCATATTAGTAGGAGCACTAGCTCTTTTTTTAGTTTATATTTTGAGGTATTCAAAGAGAGGTATATTCTCTTCTCACTTGATTGTTGAGGTATAGTCATGTGGGTCCTTATAACAATAACAAATTGAAGTTCTGGATGGAGTTGAAGGAGACTATAGCTGATATGTGTGATCATGAATCTCCTGTGGTTTGCATTGGGGAATTTAATATAGATTTTGGTGCCCAGTGGGAGGAGTATCTAGAGCCTATTAAACTTAACTAGTCTAGGAATACCAAAAAATAAACTAGTCTAGGGGAAAATTTGAAAATGTCTTTTATTTCACTCTCTCTAAGATTAATTTGAAAGGTGGGAACTTAACTTGGTTTAATGAGCAAGTAGGTCTTGCAAGGGAATTTAAGAAACTAGATCGAATATATGTGTCAGTCAATTGTTGGTTACTGCTTAAATCAATTGAGGCTTATATTTACACTAGATGGGGCTCCAATCATAAACCTCTAGTCTTTCTTTTGAATTCAAGCTGTCAAAAGAATAGGCCTAAACATTTTGGGTTTTTTGAAGCTTGACTTTAGGAATGTTTGAGTTTGTTTAAAAATGAATGGAATAAGGAAATTCGGGGTTTCGCAAGCTTCAAGGTGACCTCAAAGTTGGATTTAATCAAAATTTCCCATAAGAAACGGAATAAAGAACGTTTTGGTGATTTTAATTTGAAGGTGGATAGGATTAATGAGTTATTAATGAAGTTGTGTCAATTTACTGGCAAAAGAAGAGTGGATTTTAAAGACTCTAGTTCAAATACGAGAAAAAGTGTTAGACTAACATGAATCCTTTTGGAGGGCGATAGAAATACTAGGTTTTCCCATTAGTCAACACTTTTTAGAAGGCAAACAAATGCTATTTCTTGGATCAAATCATCAAAGGATGAGGAGGATCAGTGGTGTATTGATCATTATTAAATTGCTAGTCAATTTCTTAAGTCTTACTCATATTTATTTACTAGCAAGAGATCCGAGGCTAATCAAAGCTTCCCCCACTTTTTTGAAAAGGTCACAACTGAAGCTAAGAATGAATTGTTAGTTGGGATGCCAACTAGGGAAGAGGTTTAACAAGTGGTTTAATCATTAGGAGCTCTTAAAGCTCCTGGACCAGATGACATACCTATAGTGGTTTATCAGACTTTTTACGATATCATGGAGGATAATATTTATGAGTTTGTTTGTGAATTTTTTTTTTCAAAATAAAAGATTTGTAGGGAGGATTAATAATTAGTTTATGTAATGTTTTGTAAAAATAATATCCAAAATATTTGCTAACTGACTAAAACATTTGTTGCAAAAGTGTATATCACCTTATTAGTCAACCTTTGCTCGAGGAAGGCAAATTCATGATAATATAGTAATAGCCCAGGAAGTTATACATTATGTTAAGTGAAAAAAAAAAAATTCAAGTGGGGGTCTAATTAATGGTGGTTAAGATATTTCAAAGGCTTATGATATTTTAGAGTGGGATTATTTGCAATGGTTAATGGTGGAGTTTGGATTTCCTCTGAATAGTGGGAGTTAATTTGGAAGGCTTGTCTAGAGTTATAGACAATTATCATTTTGTTTTATCCATGGAAGGCTTGTCTAGAGTTATAGAGTAAGCTAATGCTTATGGGAAGTTGGAAGGTGTCAACATTGCTAGACAAGCTCCTAAAATCTCCCATTTACTATTTGATGATGATATGATGTTATTTAGTAAAGCTAATAAAGAGGAAGCAGCTAATTTTTTGGACTTGTTTAAAGAGTTTTTAGGAGCTTTCAGGTCTTCAAATAAACCTTAAAAAATCTGGTCTTTGGTTTAGTAAAAACACTCCTTCCAAAGGGCCAAAAATGCTTAGGAGACAAATGAAAATGTCATCTATTAGTCGGGATTGTAAATATCTAGGGGTTCCTTTACTGTGGAAAAAGTGAAAGTTAGAATCTTTAGAATATTTTATGGATAAAATGAGGACAAAATTAGCTGTTTGGAAAAAAGCTGTTAATACTATCCACCCTGCAGTTTATTCCTATTTATAGTTGGGTGTGGTTCAATTTCCTAAAAATCTTTGACTCAATTAAAGAAAATTCAAAGGAATTTCTGGTGGAGAGAGACAACTCAAAAGAAAGTCTTCAAATGGGGTGCTTGGGATAAGTTATGTGCTATAGTGAAAGAGGGAGGATTAGGTTTTAAGCAGATAGAGCTCTTAAATAAAGCTTTGCTAGCTAAGCTAACCTTTAGGTTTCTAAGGGAGTCGGATTCTCTTTGAGCTAAGTTATTAAAAATTTAGTATTTAACTAATAATGGTATTCCTAGAAGAATTTAAGCTAAGGCCTCTCCACCATGGAAAACCCTTGTTAAAGCTTTATGGGATCTATGTCCTTTTTTGGGTGTGAAATTTAACCCCCAGTCTAAAATTAGTGTTTAGGACTTTCCTTGGATAAAGTTAGAAGATAAATTTCATTTCCCAATCGCCACCCCAGAGAAGCAAGACTAGTCTATGGTTATTAAGGACTTACTATCTACTAAATCAGGTTTTTGGAATCGAAATAAACTACTTCAATTCCTCTCTGAGAAAGAGATGAATGACGTTAGGTGTATCCGTATTTTTATGTCTAGACCAAGATTCAATTGTTTGTGTGAATAGTAAAAACAGTGTTTTTTTTTCAGTAAAAAACTTTTATTTAATGGAATGGAGAAACATGAATGGTTTTTTCAACCAATCTTGCCTTTTTGTTTCAAACAGAGTTTGGAAATTGAATCCACCAAAATACAAAATCTTTTTGTGGAGATTGTTGAGGAATTCTTTAGTTACAAAACCTATACTAAATAAGTTGGGCATTCTACCTATTAGTCAGTGTCTTCTTTGTGAATTTGGTGAGGAAATTTCGATCTATCATTTTGGTTGTTGTTCTTATTTGTCGAATTTGTATATATTTCCTTAACGTATCCATGTGTTTTTATTTTTTCCTTTGTATTCATGTATTTTCAAAACATATCTATATTCGTATTTGTATTCATATAATCTGATATGCCCCGGCCCAAACGGCTGGGGTGGGTTTTCCTTAATCTTAAATGGGACAGGTTGGACACACGAAACTTTTTTTTCCCAAATCGTGGATGGACAAAGTATGGGGTTTATATACAATTCCAAAAACTTAATCGTAAATTATTAAAATACCTCTAGGTTTAATGTTAATTTCTAAAATACCCCTGAGTATATAAGATGACTTAGGTTTCCCATTTTCTTCTAATTCTCAAAACCCTTCTATGTCTGTTATTTGAATTTTTAACTCACCACAAACTGCCCTAACCTTTATTGATTGCCAATGCTGATAGGACTCCTTCGTTGGCACCAATACTAGTGGGTTCTTTCCTCTCCCGTCACAACCGTTTTAATCCATCACCAGTCACTAATTTGAAGTCCCTCAGTTGGGGTGAGAAAAATTGGGAATTCCTAATTCCTCATTCCAAATGGCAGCAGGAGCAGGATGGGGGATTTTGGCTATGAGGCAAAGACGAGGAGGAGGTGCCCCACTCCATCTGGGCTAGTTCGAATTTTTGTAAATGATTTTCATTCAGGCTGGTTCCAAAGTCTAGAGGTTTACCTTACGAGAACCAACCTAGAGAATCAATCTTACTTAGCCTTGATGGAAATGACTTAGTTGACTTTGGTGGAACTAGTTTTGGTAAAAACTTGTTTTGAAATAAATCCTAAAATACTTCTAGAATGTGTAGATTTGAACCCAAAGACTCATGGTTACAAAGATTATAGTCTCACTTGATCATTGGGTCACTTAAGTGATTTGATCTTTTTCTTTTTAATTTAGTATTTGAATGTGTATAAAAGTTATGTAAAAGGTAAATGCTTGCAAAATTTAAATTATAATGATAAGTTTTGAATTATATACTAATATATTATGATAATCTTCAAATTAAATCACTCAATTTAATCAATAAAGGGAATATGAATTGAACTATAATGATAATCTACACCTCTCATGTGATCTACCATGTTGAAACCATATTTTCTCCTCAGGTGTGCATTGGGAACATCTCCCTATGATTCTATGAATGATAACATGCACACATTTGCAGTAAAATAAAACATCTAGGACTGTGTTTGGTTGCAATGCAAAAATTTGTATTGATGCAAAATCATGCCAGTGCAAATGATTCGAGTGTAAACTCTGATTTATTTTTGTTATTCCAAGCATTTATATTAATGCAAATAAAATTACATTATAACCAAAGGCAGCACTAAATACAAAAGACGTTCTTGAATGCACGATTGAAAGATGTTGTGACGAGGTTAGTGTGAGAGTGCTTTTTGAGGAGCAAATTTGGATTCTTTCATGTTAAAATCATAACAGAAAAGAGAGGAATCATAAAGAGCACGAACCACCGGACACCGGTTCACCAACAACACTTCCGTGCCCCAACGGCAAACCGTCGACAGTCCATTCAGCACCCCAATGTAGCTGTGTCCATATTCCATTGCCGTACGTTTCTCGCCGTGATTGGAATTCCCCTCTCTATCGCCTTGATTCTTCTAGATTCTCCATTGAAGCAAGTCCTAAGCCCCTAACTGACGCAGAGAACGAAGAAAGAAAAAAGGTGATTACACATCGATACCCCTTCAGTGCTGACAATTATTGATGTTCTCAATAAAAACCTTTTGACCTCCGTAAACCTACCTCACCGTCCATCTACTTTTTCTCTCTTGTCTTCGGCCAAAGGTTCTAAACCTTCCATCATTTGTTCTACCTCTTCTATCAGTCTTTATTCTATTAATCAAATTCCACTTAACTGTACCATAGGGAAATCGTCTAAAACTCGGCATTTTTCTTAAATTCACTATACCCATTAAATAGATTAATGGGTATTAGTAGACTACCATTTTACCTTTTATTATATTTGACTCAAAACCCACATGAGAGAATACATCAACATACTCCCTAGTCACAACCCAGAATAAGGGTGCCATCATCAAAGGCGAGATTGTTGTAAAATACATAACCCCAAGTGTTCAACCCAATATTCGTAATTACCGGTGGCAATTGGGTGGGTTGGGTTGGGTTTAGTTTGGGTTGAGCTTCAATCCAACTCATTAACCCATCAATCCATTAATGACTCAGTTATATAAAATTAAATGGGTTACGTTGGATCCAATCTAAGTCCGCTTTGATCCAATCCAACTCGTCCAAACCCATTAATCTTATATTTATGTACTTAAAATAAAAAAAACTAACTCCCTCTTAATAAGTTGATTATAGCTTGGTGGTAATAGTAGTTGCTATTTGCACAAGTGGTGAAGGTTTAAATCACATTACATGTGTATTATTTTTACATAATGAAGACATATTACTATGTTCAGGTTTCGGGTTTGACCAAACCACTTCGGTTAAATTGGTCAGACCATCTTGAATTATCTAATTGGATTGTCTTAACTTAATCACATTAAGAGTGGTTGAACCATTTGGATTCGGAATTGTCTGGTCGACTAGACCGGACCGGTTCAATCAATGGAGGATTGAATTGGACCAGCTCATATCAAGTTTGTGCATGGGTTTGGGACCAAACCAACTAGCTCGAAGTGGGCCTAGGGAAGTAAATTGGACCGGTCTAGATTCGGATCGGGTTGTATAGATACTAGTTGGACTGGACGATCCAAATTGAATCAAAGCAAGTGAGGGATTTTGGGTCGGGCTGGCCCGGGGTCCATTTTAGATTTGGGTCACCCAGATCGACCAACCCTAGGTCGGGTTGGGTTCGTACTGGGCTGACCAACCCAAACGAACTGAACTGAGGTGATCAGGTTTGTTCATATTTAGACCAAGTTAAGCTGATCCGGACTCGGGTCAAGTTGATTTGGATTTATGTCGATTTGGGTGAAGTGTGTTGATTCGAGATAAAACTAATTTTTGTAAATAATTAATAGAAAATTAATGCATTAATTATAAATTATTTCGTACAAATGAAAATTAAAAAAATGGCTAAGGAATTAATACCTATATCTTTAGTGGTTAACCAAATGATTATCCACAACCCAACCTGACCTAACCACTTTAAATTGACCCAATTGGTGATCAACTCATTTCCAACCCACCAAGTAAATAAGCGTGTTGGATGTATTAGATACTAGGTGGATTCAGCGGGCTGGGTGAAAAATTGCCACCCCTATTCATAACCATGTGTTTGATGTAAACCATCTCAATAGTAATAATGGATACCAAATAAGCGAATACCCATGATTAAGTAGTGGGGGTAAATGCTGAATCAGTGGCCACATATCCAACTGCACCACCCAATATGATCACCAGAAACGTGAAGGTGAACTTTGATGGGCAGAACTGTTTCTGAAACGTAATATCTACTATGGCAACCAAAAGGGGCGTACAAGATCTGAAAACGATGAAAGTATCGACGTTGGCGTGATGAAGCAGATTTGTATTCGTGAAGATTACTAGAGAGAAAACAATGGTACAGCAAGCAGAAATTTCTTTATAGTCTCCAATGTGAAAGGGTCATGCATGGTAGAAAAACCCTAATTTCCCAACAACCCAAACACCCAGAGCAGAGGTCAAGTACTGCAATGCACTCAAAAGGCAAGAAACAACTTCCCACCCACGCTCTGACTTGCGTCACAAATCATGGATAAGATCACTGATTACCATTTTATCCTTTTACCCTTGCAATAAACTGGGCAAGTATTCACGCTCTGATTTGCGTCTCTTGGATTTCCATCTCCATCTTTGACGACGTTCTTGAGTATGGTGGCTAATGGAAGATGGGAAGATTAGTAAGTCAGAAATCATGGTCTCATTACTGCTATTGAGAAGATAAATGCAGAGTGGAGAAGGCTCTCTCCCATGAAAAACTGATTGGGGGCTTTGAAGATACTAAGAGGCCATTGATATAGCTGATTCAGTCATTTAGGGGTAATTTGGTTATGAAAATTACCTTTATGCTGATATGTACAATTTCTGTCTATGAAACAAAACCTCACTAAGATGGGGTTTTTTAGAAGTTCTGAAAAGTTATGATGAATTTAAGAAAAATTCTGAAAAGTTGAGGTGAGTTTAGACAATATCGCAAATTTTAAAGGTTTTCAGGTCAGTAGTCTTCGACGATGGAGCACTTCCTCAACCATGCATAACTCTGGCCAAATTTTATTATTTGAAACCAATAGAAATGAAGCAACGCATGACAAAGATAATCCAAAACTTAATTACAATTCAACAGCTTTCAACAAAAAATCAATCGAGAATTGAAAGAAAGTTTCACCACACCTCTGGCGGAAGAATCATGGATAAAATCACTGATTTGGTATCATGAACAATATCCTCACTGAGGTCTTCAATAGGTGAGATTGGACGAACGGAACAGGATTAGAGGGTTTACAAGAAAAGGTGTTCTCACAATTCACAAACAGCCTTTTCAAGAAATTGCCAAAGAACAAGACTATCGTTGTCTTAGTATTACCCATTTCTATGAGATTAGCCTGATATCTTATAGGATGTAATCACTAATAAATATTTGTGTAGTTCGCATATAATTATATAAACAATGTTCAACAATATTAAGCGTAGGGGTGCAACTTGGGCCGGGGCAATCTTGGTCCAAACAGACTTAGGTCACAATTTTATACCTGTTGGGCTAGGATTTTCAATCCTTGAATTCGTCCTAAGCCCAAAAATTTGGGTTCTCTTTTATTTATTTATCTTTTTTTTTGGGTCCAATCTTATCCCAACGTAAGGGTGCAACTTGGGCGGCTCAACTTGAGCCCAAACTAGTCCAATTTGCAATTTTACAAACGTTGGGCTTGTATTTTTAGTCCTTGGGCTTGGTCTGGGTCCAAAAGTTCAACCCTTTTTATTTTCTTATTAGGTAGCCCGAATTCGTCCCAAGCCCATCCAGGCCCAAGCCTAGCTCGACTATATACATACATATATACAATATATAGGCACATGTTTGCATGCATATATGCATATATGCATATTGCTTTTTGGTATACCATACGCAAATGCATACATGCATACATTTATATCAAATTTTAGTGTGAGATGCTGACTAACCTGAACCTAACTTGGGCATGACTGCACGAGTCCAACCCGAGTGCATCAAATTTAAGTGCAGGTTGGATAGTTTGGGCTTGACCTCAGGTTTGAGTCTTAGGCCCAATTCTTAGGGTTAGGCTATGTTTAACCTGGCTTGCACTCCTATCCCAACCCCAGTTCAGCCTATGTACATATGTATATGCACATTAGACTTGTTCATGGGCTGGGCTTAGGCTTGACTTTACATTGTTTTAGGCTCAGGCTTTGGGCCAGGTCTATTAGAATTTTGGCAAATTCCAAGCCCATGTCCAGCCCACCACAAACAGGTCTAATGCACATATAGACACATTTGCATACATACAAGCAAATAAGCATACTTACTTTTGGTAAACCAAACATATATACATACATATACTGTGGGCTGATTCACCAACCAGACCCTAGGCCTGAGGCCAACCTGAATACATCAAATTTTAGTGTGGTCTGGACTTGGATTGGACCATTCAAGCTTGACCTCAGGCTCATGGTTTTCAAAACCAGATCGGACCAGATGATTGGACCGGAAAAATCGGGAACTGGCTAGGTGACCGGTTTCGTTTTACCCCAAAACCGTTATTCCCCAAAAACTGTTGATTTGGTCAGAAAACCACTGACCTGGGCAATCGAACTGTTCAAAGGTTTGGCCGGTTTTTATTTTTTAAAATTTTTAATTTTTTGTTAGAATGTCGCCCATTTGGTTTAAACAATCGGACCGTTCGACCCAGGAACCAGACCCCTGACCAGTTTGTTGTCTGGTTCAGTTTTAAAAACCTTGCTAAGGCTTGATCTGGGTTCGGGCCTTAGACCCAAGATATTCTGTACAAGATAGATATGAATGAAATATATAACAAATATGAATAACAGGAGACCCCTATAAATTTCAAGTGAAGGGGCTTGGGCTGGGCTTGGGCCTTTACGGTTTTTTATTCATATCCATTTGACCCAAATAGTTGAATCACTAATCCACCATTAGGATGGAAAAACAGTACACATCCTAAAATACATGCATTAATTAAAAAAACTGTACACAGCCTAAATGAAACAGGGTTGTTTAATGTCTTCTCCAGAATTACATTAAATGAAGAAGCCTTCTATTTTTGCAATCATTTATTTTACGATTCAAACCCAGAGACAGAGTTCCTACCCACAAGAACTCTGTCACATCTACCCACAAGGCCACAACACATTATTTGTGTGCATTAGGAACATCTCCCGTGCATAATACCATGTAAGAGGATGAAATGTTTCCAATGTATGACTACAATATTATGTGGGTAAACATGGAGATCACAAGCCTTCCGTTTTGTAGTTATTACAATTATGGGGTATAGACTAAATTTGTGAAATTTAATGGCGAGAATGAGAGTTGATAGTTGAATGCAGGAGTTAATGGAATAACTGTACATGTCCTCAATGAGACGGAGTTGTTCTATGCTTTTTCAGAAAAATACATTCAATGAAGAAATAACAAACCATTTTTGTCATCGTTTTATACAGAAAAGTACGAACAGGCCCAATGCAGATTTCTGATTTCCATTGGAGAGCTATAAACATTCAAAATGCCAACAACCCACACTCTATGCACCAAGACGACACATGAATTAGCATCAATTCCAAACTGGCACCTACCCCAACAAAACTTTGAGCCTACAAATTCTGATCTTGGGCTGAACCGTCATTCTCCCTTTATTTTACAATTCAAAACAAGAGACAAGTGTATTTTATGCCCACGAAAAGTTTATTGCAAACAAAGATGATGATTACCCTATAAAAACAGAAATATCAGAGGGAAGAAAAGCTACCTACTAGATCAAAATTAACTGGCCCAAACTAAGCTTAATTGCCTATTGGCCCAGCATGTGAATGTTTAATCAAAGTATTAAACTAGTAATTGAGAAGTTAAGGGATAGGAGCCAGATGATTGCTTGCCAATAAGAACAAGCATCTATTCAACTAAAGAAAATGGCCACTCAAAATTAATAACCTAATATAGGAAATCAAATTCAGTTGTGAGGTTATAAAATGTTGAGTGTGCTCAACATTTTTTGAAAGGTGAGGATAGGTTTTGAATATTAATTGGTTAGAAACCTCAAGGGAGCAACTGGTTTAACTACTTTCCCTTGATTGTTGTTTTCTCATCTCACCCCCTCCCACCAAACAAAATTATAGGAGCCATTTGGCAAGTCTTTTTGGGAAGATCTCCTGGTACCTTTGACAGGTAAAAGACGTATTGAGCTTTTGCATTAAGATCTGAGCAGCCTGAAGCCCGTTTGGCTAAGGCGTGTCTTTTCGCACATCTTTCCACATGAAGATGAATAGAAAAAATGCAAAAGCTCATTTTGGAGCTTCCTAAAAATCGCCCGTTTTGGGCTTCTCGCATCTTTTCGGCATGTCGACTAGATCTATCGTAAACCAAATGGGAAAAGATCCAAATTGCGGTCTACTAAGCTTGTAAATAGCTGGCTAACCACGCAAAAAGATGCGCCAAACGGGGCCATAGTAATTAATGCTCCCCCCCATACACACACACACACACACCCATATAGGCCAAGACCTGGCCTAATCCCCTATGAATCAATTATAGAATAATCTAGGATAAGAGAGAGAGAGAGAGAGAGAGAGAG